>NW_026777416.1:900000-1096340 GCF_028023285.1 Balaenoptera ricei | reverse complement strand
TAGAAAAGAATTTATTGATGTCTCTCTGTAAGTGACTCAAGTGGATGTACAGCACCAAGAAACACAACATTGCAAATCAGCTCCAGCCCATTATAAAAATTAATTATAAAAAGAGAAAGACAGTGAGAGAGAGAGGAATTCTTACAAAATTCAATCAGGGGCTGTGAGGCAACTGGACTGACCACATCTACACTCACAGCTGAATGGGACGTAAGGCTGGACACCCTAACCCTAAACCCTAACCCTAACCCAACCCTAACCCTACCTTAACCCTAACCCTAACCCCACACTAACCCTAACCCTAAACCTAAACCCTAACCCTAACCCCTAACCCTAACCCAACCCTAAGCCTAACCCTAACCCCTAGCCCTAGCCCTAGCCCTAACCCTGACCCTAACCCCTAACCCTTAACCCCTAACCCCTAACCCTAACCAAGTTCACAAGTAAACTTCTCGCCCACCTGGAGAGAGTGATTTCATTTGAAAGAGTAAAGACACAATCAGCTCAGTAATTGGCCACGGGGGCTGGAGGGGCCAAGGTTAACCTGAGCTGGAGGAACGTGGGTGCCTGCCTGGATGCTCAGAGGCCAAGGGCTGTTCTGAGACCTGCTTGGACACCCGTGCAGATGGAACAAAGGATCCGCCCAGTCCCAAGAGGGCCCCACCGGCCCTCACGAACGCAACACCAGACTTCCCAGGTGGCGCAGTGGTTAAGAATCCACCTGCCAATGCAGGAGACACGGGTTTGAGCCCTGGTCAGGGAAGATCCCACATGCTGTGGAGCAACTAAGCCCGTGCACCACAACTACTGAGCCTGCGCTCTAGAACCCGCGAGCCACAACTGCTGAAGCCCACGCGCTTAGAGCCTGTGCTCTGCAACAAGAGAAGCCACCGCAATGAGAAGCCCCCACTCGCCGCAACTAGAGAAAGCCTCCGGGCAGCAATGCAGACCCAACACAGCCCAAAATTCATTAATTAATTAATTAATTAAGAAAAAAAAAAAAAGGCAGCACCTGGGGGCTGGCAGACTGATGCACCAAGTCTTACATCACGTCTACTTAGTATCCTGCATGTCAGGGCCATGCTGGACCTGGGGCTGCCCAGACAGAGTGGGGCCTGCATCACCCTTCCCAGGAGGGAGGGTGGAGGGAAACCCTGCATGACCTCTGAGGCCCTAAGAACCCTTGACTAAGGCTGAGCTCAATTTGAAACAGTGGGTGACCAGAGCGGACATTTCATTCATCTATCAATGAGAATCCAGCACTGGAGGAGCAGAAAACAATGGCCTCGCTCAACCTTGACGCTAATCCTGACATGGACCCTAACCCTAAACTCTGATCCTGACCCTAAGCCCTGACCTAACCTTAGCCTAACCCGTACCCTAAACCTGTACCTTACCCTAACCCATGCTCTACCCGTATCCTACCTGTACCCCAATTCTAACCCATACCCTAACACCCACTCTAACACAGAACCCTAACACCCTGAGACCAAAACCATAAACCTTAACCAATAAGCAAAACCATAACCATAACCAAACCATAAAATATAGTCATTAACCATACCCATAAATAACTCATTAACCATAAAACTTAAACCATAACAGCAACCATAAACCATACACAGCCCCAACCCTCACACCAGCCCCAGCCCTAATGCTAACCCTCCAAACCACTTACACCAAGCCAAGTCTAATCAGATTATACAACTACATCTTGAAAAAGAAAACTGGGGAATTCTCTGGTGGCCCAGTGGTTAGGACTCTGTGCTTTCACTGCCAAGGGCTCGGGTTCGATCCCTGACTGGGGAACTAAGATCCCACAAGCCATGGGACGTGGCCAAAATAAATAAATAAGTAAAATGAAATAAAACCACTATTTTAAAAAAGATTTTAAAAATAAAGGAAAAAAACAAGAAAACTACCCCAGTACAACTTATAAATAGGAATGTAAAAATCTATCACACAATAATAGCAACATGAAACCAACAGAACTTTAAATGGATAATGCCATAAGCAAGTATCTCTACACCAGGAATTTCAGGTTGCTCAACATATGAAAAGTAAGCAATGTATTCAACCACAATAATGGTGTGAAGTAAAAACACATAATCATATCAATTAATGCAAAACATCTACAATGAAAATCCAGTGTTATTTCATGAAAAACACTCAAGAAAGCAGGAATAAAAGGAAATTTGTTCAATATGGAAAAGAGTAGTACAAAAAGCCACAGCAAACATCATGCTCAACGTTAAAGACTGAAAGATTTACTCCTGAAATCAGGAACAGGGCCAGGAAGCTGGCCTTCATCACCGTTACTCAATAGTGTACTGGAAGTTCTACCCAGAATCTTGAGGAAAGAAAGAAAAGGCATCCATGGGTGAATGGAAAAATTAAAACCGTGTCTCTTCACAGAACATAGGTCACATCATCTTATATATAAAACTACCTATAATCAGCAAAGAAATTATTTGAGCTAATCAACTAATTAATAAGCAGTGTTACAGAACAAAACATCAATTCATGAAAATCTATCTTATATGCATACGCTGGCAAAAAATAATCTGAAAAAGAATTTATGAGAACAATTCCATTTTTAATAATGTCAACATCAATATTTAGGAGTATGTTTAATCAAGGTACAAGACTTGTTTTTATGTATGTAAAGTTGTATGTTTGAAATTACTGGAAAGTCAATTACTTTTCAAAACATCATGTCTGTCAACAGCATGCCAGAAAAGCAGAGAAAACATCAAACTTCCATATAGAAGCCAAGCCTTACCCAGATCCAGTTCACCCAAAGTCCACATGTCATTTAGAGGCACTGTGGGAAGGTTATATTAGGAGCCGCCGTGTTCCGTGTTGTGGACGACCTGGATATGGTAGAAACAGTGGGATTTTTGAATTCCAATTTTCCACTTCATTCCACAAAAAAACTATTAGAACTAATAAATCAATTCAGTAAAGTTGCAAAATCAATACACAGAAATCAGTTGCCTTTCTAAACACTAATAATGAACCATCAGAAAGAGAAAGAAAGCAACCCTATTTACAACTGCATCAAAAAGAACAAAATACCTGGGAATAAAGTCAACCAAGGAGGTGAAAGACCTGCACACTGAAAACTTGAAGACATTGATGAAGACATTGAAAGACACACCAATAAATGGAAAGATATCCTGTTCTCATGGAATGGAACAATTAATATTGTTAAAATATCCATGCTACCCGAAGCAGTGGACACAGGGAATGCAATCCCTCCCAAAATTCCACGGTATTTCCCCCCAAAATAGAGCAAATCCTCCTAATATCTGTGGGGAACCACAAAGGACCCCAAATAGCCAAAGAAACCCTGAAAAAAGAGAACGGGCTGGAGGCATCTCCCTCCCTGACGTCACACTCTGCTCAGAAGCTACAGTCACCAAAACAGTGTGGAACTGGCTCAAAACGGGCGCAGGGACCAGAGGAACAGGACAGAGAGACCAGAATTCAACCCACACGGACGGGGTCGGTGAATTTATGACACAGGGACCAAGGGCACACCAAGGAGCACGACACTCCCCACGATAAATGGTGCTGGGAAAACTGGACGCCCCATAACTCACGCTGGCTACCCTGCACACAAACCTGACCCAAACACCCAGCTTTCCACGCCAAGCCCTCCCTCGCTCACACGAAGACGGACCCCCTCAACGGTCAGTCGCCCACAGGAAGCTTCTCCCCACTTTTCCTCACCGTCTCTTCACCTTTTCCTCAGGCATCACCTGGGTCCTCAGGAAACCTAGTTCCCCAGTCAGCGTGGACGCAGCCCCATTTTGTCCTGAAGCCGAAACCCCAGCGAGTCCTAAGGAGACGGAGACCGAGCTCCTCTCAGCAGAGACGCTGAGCCGGGCGTCCTACCCGAAGGCCCCCGCCCCCGCCCCCGCCCCCGCCCCCGCGCCTGAGGCGGCTCAACTCCTCTCAGCTGCCCTCACAATGGAGTTCCATGGAACGAGCATGCGCTGTGGGTCAGAGAGGCGAACTCGGCGCCACCCTGTGGTCAGTGCAGGAAGTGCAGGCCGCGCCTCCCTCACAGGTCACTGGGGGCAGCGTGCCCTACTGACAGGACTGCTGAATCCATTAAACTGGAAATTCAAACGAAAATGGAGTCTCTATCCCAAAAGTTTTCTAAAAGTAGTTAAGGAACAATTAATTGGAAACCATTTGGAAGGAAGTGAATGTAGATGCAAACTTTACAACTTATACCAAATTCACTCAAAGTTATTCAGAGGCAAATTTTATTTTAGTTTATAATTTATGTTTGGCTGCGTTGGGTCTTCGTTGCTGCATGTGGGCTTTCTCTAGTTGCGTCGAGCGGGGCTACTCTTCGTTGCGGTGCACGGGCTTCTCATTGCGGTGGCTTCTCTTGTGAGCGAGCACGGGCTCTAGGCGCGCAGGCTTCAGTAGTTGTGCCGCGCAGGCTTGGTTGCTCTGCGGCATGTGGGATCTTCCCGGACCAGGGCTCGAGCCCGTGTCCCCTGCATTGGCAGGCGGACTCTTAACCACTGCGTCACCAGGGAAGTCCCCACAGACAAACTTTAAATACAAAACTATTCAAGGGGCTCCCCTGGTGGCGCAGTGGTTGAGAATCTGCCTGCTAATGCAGGGGACACGGGTTCGAGCCCTGGTCTGGGAAGATCCCACATGCCGCGGAGCAACCAGGCCCGTGAGCCACAACTCCTGAACCTGCGCGTCTGGAGCCTGTGCTCCGCAACAAGACAGGCCGCGATAGTGAGAGGCCCGCGCACCGCGATGAAGAGTGGCCCCCGCTTGCCACAACTAGAGAAAGCCTTCGCACAGAAACGAAGACCCAACACAGCCAAAAATAAATAAATTATTTAATCAATTAAAAAGAAAAGCTGTCTCTCAAATTTAACTTCCAGAATATATTCAGGAAAAACGCATACGCCCTTTTTGGCCAACCAAAGAAGCGGGCAATGCAAATCAACACTACAAAGAGGTATCACTTCGAGTCAGAAAAAAGGACCATCCTCACAAAGGGTAAAAACCAGATATGCAGGACAAGGAGAGGAGAAAAGGGAGCCTCGTTACGCTGAAGGGGGGAATGTAAATTGCCAACGGCCACTCTGGAGAAGTGTGCTGTGTTTCCTAAAACATCTAAAAAACAGAGCTACAAAGCATAGGGCGCTTCCACTCATGGGCCTATATGTTGGAAAATCCAAAAATCCACCGGACGCAGGCACCCCGTTTACTGCTGCTATGTTTACAACAGCCTCGACTTGGGTACAACTTCATAGTCCTTGGAAGGAAAAAATGGTGAAAGAAAATTTGATACTTAAGCACAACGGAATATTACTCAGCCCTGAAATCAATGAAATGAGGCCAGTTGCAGCAACTCAGGGGGACTTATGTATGGTCATTGAGAGTGAAATCAGTTAGACAGCAAGAGAAACTTATCATATCACTTATAAAGGGAATCTAAAAATCGCCAACCGTGAACTGAATTACAAACAGAACACCATCACACATTTACAAAACACACTTACGGCTGCTTAAGGGGAAAAGTGTGGTGCGGTGATGCATAAACCAGGAGGTTGAAATTGGCACAGATACCGTTCCATACGCCAATAATGTAATCGCCAAGACATACTCATGGTTCAAGGAACTGGACTCAGCACACTCTATTCACAGAAAAAACATATACCTGACTACTAGAAACTAGAAAAGAATTTATTGATGTCTCTCTGTAAGTGACTCAAGTGGATGTACAGCACCAAGAAACACAACATTGCAAATCAGCTCCAGCCCATTATAAAAATTAATTATAAAAAGAGAAAGACAGTGAGAGAGAGAGGAATTCTTACAAAATTCAATCAGGGGCTGTGAGGCAACTGGACTGACCACATCTACACTCACAGCTGAATGGGACGTAAGGCTGGACACCCTAACCCTAAACCCTAACCCTAACCCAACCCTAACCCTACCTTAACCCTAACCCTAACCCCACACTAACCCTAACCCTAAACCTAAACCCTAACCCTAACCCCTAACCCTAACCCAACCCTAAGCCTAACCCTAACCCCTAGCCCTAGCCCTAGCCCTAACCCTGACCCTAACCCCTAACCCTTAACCCCTAACCCCTAACCCTAACCAAGTTCACAAGTAAACTTCTCGCCCACCTGGAGAGAGTGATTTCATTTGAAAGAGTAAAGACACAATCAGCTCAGTAATTGGCCACGGGGGCTGGAGGGGCCAAGGTTAACCTGAGCTGGAGGAACGTGGGTGCCTGCCTGGATGCTCAGAGGCCAAGGGCTGTTCTGAGACCTGCTTGGACACCCGTGCAGATGGAACAAAGGATCCGCCCAGTCCCAAGAGGGCCCCACCGGCCCTCACGAACGCAACACCAGACTTCCCAGGTGGCGCAGTGGTTAAGAATCCACCTGCCAATGCAGGAGACACGGGTTTGAGCCCTGGTCAGGGAAGATCCCACATGCTGTGGAGCAACTAAGCCCGTGCACCACAACTACTGAGCCTGCGCTCTAGAACCCGCGAGCCACAACTGCTGAAGCCCACGCGCTTAGAGCCTGTGCTCTGCAACAAGAGAAGCCACCGCAATGAGAAGCCCCCACTCGCCGCAACTAGAGAAAGCCTCCGGGCAGCAATGCAGACCCAACACAGCCCAAAATTCATTAATTAATTAATTAATTAAGAAAAAAAAAAAAAAGGCAGCACCTGGGGGCTGGCAGACTGATGCACCAAGTCTTACATCACGTCTACTTAGTATCCTGCATGTCAGGGCCATGCTGGACCTGGGGCTGCCCAGACAGAGTGGGGCCTGCATCACCCTTCCCAGGAGGGAGGGTGGAGGGAAACCCTGCATGACCTCTGAGGCCCTAAGAACCCTTGACTAAGGCTGAGCTCAATTTGAAACAGTGGGTGACCAGAGCGGACATTTCATTCATCTATCAATGAGAATCCAGCACTGGAGGAGCAGAAAACAATGGCCTCGCTCAACCTTGACGCTAATCCTGACATGGACCCTAACCCTAAACTCTGATCCTGACCCTAAGCCCTGACCTAACCTTAGCCTAACCCGTACCCTAAACCTGTACCTTACCCTAACCCATGCTCTACCCGTATCCTACCTGTACCCCAATTCTAACCCATACCCTAACACCCACTCTAACACAGAACCCTAACACCCTGAGACCAAAACCATAAACCTTAACCAATAAGCAAAACCATAACCATAACCAAACCATAAAATATAGTCATTAACCATACCCATAAATAACTCATTAACCATAAAACTTAAACCATAACAGCAACCATAAACCATACACAGCCCCAACCCTCACACCAGCCCCAGCCCTAATGCTAACCCTCCAAACCACTTACACCAAGCCAAGTCTAATCAGATTATACAACTACATCTTGAAAAAGAAAACTGGGGAATTCTCTGGTGGCCCAGTGGTTAGGACTCTGTGCTTTCACTGCCAAGGGCTCGGGTTCGATCCCTGACTGGGGAACTAAGATCCCACAAGCCATGGGACGTGGCCAAAATAAATAAATAAGTAAAATGAAATAAAACCACTATTTTAAAAAAGATTTTAAAAATAAAGGAAAAAAACAAGAAAACTACCCCAGTACAACTTATAAATAGGAATGTAAAAATCTATCACACAATAATAGCAACATGAAACCAACAGAACTTTAAATGGATAATGCCATAAGCAAGTATCTCTACACCAGGAATTTCAGGTTGCTCAACATATGAAAAGTAAGCAATGTATTCAACCACAATAATGGTGTGAAGTAAAAACACATAATCATATCAATTAATGCAAAACATCTACAATGAAAATCCAGTGTTATTTCATGAAAAACACTCAAGAAAGCAGGAATAAAAGGAAATTTGTTCAATATGGAAAAGAGTAGTACAAAAAGCCACAGCAAACATCATGCTCAACGTTAAAGACTGAAAGATTTACTCCTGAAATCAGGAACAGGGCCAGGAAGCTGGCCTTCATCACCGTTACTCAATAGTGTACTGGAAGTTCTACCCAGAATCTTGAGGAAAGAAAGAAAAGGCATCCATGGGTGAATGGAAAAATTAAAACCGTGTCTCTTCACAGAACATAGGTCACATCATCTTATATATAAAACTACCTATAATCAGCAAAGAAATTATTTGAGCTAATCAACTAATTAATAAGCAGTGTTACAGAACAAAACATCAATTCATGAAAATCTATCTTATATGCATACGCTGGCAAAAAATAATCTGAAAAAGAATTTATGAGAACAATTCCATTTTTAATAATGTCAACATCAATATTTAGGAGTATGTTTAATCAAGGTACAAGACTTGTTTTTATGTATGTAAAGTTGTATGTTTGAAATTACTGGAAAGTCAATTACTTTTCAAAACATCATGTCTGTCAACAGCATGCCAGAAAAGCAGAGAAAACATCAAACTTCCATATAGAAGCCAAGCCTTACCCAGATCCAGTTCACCCAAAGTCCACATGTCATTTAGAGGCACCGTGGGAAGGTTATATTAGGAGCCGCCGTGTTCCGTGTTGTGGACGACCTGGATATGGTAGAAACAGTGGGATTTTTGAATTCCAATTTTCCACTTCATTCCACAAAAAAACTATTAGAACTAATAAATCAATTCAGTAAAGTTGCAAAATCAATACACAGAAATCAGTTGCCTTTCTAAACACTAATAATGAACCATCAGAAAGAGAAAGAAAGCAACCCTATTTACAACTGCATCAAAAAGAACAAAATACCTGGGAATAAAGTCAACCAAGGAGGTGAAAGACCTGCACACTGAAAACTTGAAGACATTGATGAAGACATTGAAAGACACACCAATAAATGGAAAGATATCCTGTTCTCATGGAATGGAACAATTAATATTGTTAAAATATCCATGCTACCCGAAGCAGTGGACACAGGGAATGCAATCCCTCCCAAAATTCCACGGTATTTCCCCCCAAAATAGAGCAAATCCTCCTAATATCTGTGGGGAACCACAAAGGACCCCAAATAGCCAAAGAAACCCTGAAAAAAGAGAACGGGCTGGAGGCATCTCCCTCCCTGACGTCACACTCTGCTGAGAAGCTACAGTCACCAAAACAGTGTGGAACTGGCTCAAAACGGGCGCAGGGACCAGAGGAACAGGACAGAGAGACCAGAATTCAACCCACACGGACGGGGTCGGTGAATTTATGACACAGGGACCAAGGGCACACCAAGGAGCACGACACTCCCCACGATAAATGGTGCTGGGAAAACTGGACGCCCCATAACTCACGCTGGCTACCCTGCACACAAACCTGACCCAAACAGCCAGCTTTCCACGCCAAGCCCTCCCTCGCTCACACGAAGACGGACCCCCTCAACGGTCAGTCGCCCACAGGAAGCTTCTCCCCACTTTTCCTCACCGTCTCTTCACCTTTTCCTCAGGCATCACCTGGGTCCTCAGGAAACCTAGTTCCCCAGTCAGCGTGGACGCAGCCCCATTTTGTCCTGAAGCCGAAACCCCAGCGAGTCCTAAGGAGACGGAGACCGAGCTCCTCTCAGCAGAGACGCTGAGCCGGGCGTCCTACCCGAAGGCCCCCGCCCCCGCCCCCGCGCCTGAGGCGGCTCAACTCCTCTCAGCTGCCCTCACAATGGAGTTCCATGGAACGAGCATGCGCTGTGGGTCAGAGAGGCGAACTCGGCGCCACCCTGTGGTCAGTGCAGGAAGTGCAGGCCGCGCCTCCCTCACAGGTCACTGGGGGCAGCGTGCCCTACTGACAGGACTGCTGAATCCATTAAACTGGAAATTCAAACGAAAATGGAGTCTCTATCCCAAAAGTTTTCTAAAAGTAGTTAAGGAACAATTAATTGGAAACCATTTGGAAGGAAGTGAATGTAGATGCAAACTTTACAACTTATACCAAATTCACTCAAAGTTATTCAGAGGCAAATTTTATTTTAGTTTATAATTTATGTTTGGCTGCGTTGGGTCTTCGTTGCTGCATGTGGGCTTTCTCTAGTTGCGTCGAGCGGGGCTACTCTTCGTTGCGGTGCACGGGCTTCTCATTGCGGTGGCTTCTCTTGTGAGCGAGCACGGGCTCTAGGCGCGCAGGCTTCAGTAGTTGTGCCGCGCAGGCTTGGTTGCTCTGCGGCATGTGGGATCTTCCCGGACCAGGGCTCGAGCCCGTGTCCCCTGCATTGGCAGGCGGACTCTTAACCACTGCGTCACCAGGGAAGTCCCCACAGACAAACTTTAAATACAAAACTATTCAAGGGGCTCCCCTGGTGGCGCAGTGGTTGAGAATCTGCCTGCTAATGCAGGGGACACGGGTTCGAGCCCTGGTCTGGGAAGATCCCACATGCCGCGGAGCAACCAGGCCCGTGAGCCACAACTCCTGAACCTGCGCGTCTGGAGCCTGTGCTCCGCAACAAGACAGGCCGCGATAGTGAGAGGCCCGCGCACCGCGATGAAGAGTGGCCCCCGCTTGCCACAACTAGAGAAAGCCTTCGCACAGAAACGAAGACCCAACACAGCCAAAAATAAATAAATTTAATCAATTAAAAAGAAAAGCTGTCTCTCAAATTTAACTTCCAGAATATATTCAGGAAAAACGCATACGCCCTTTTTGGCCAACCAAAGAAGCGGGCAATGCAAATCAACACTACAAAGAGGTATCACTTCGAGTCAGAAAAAAGGACCATCCTCACAAAGGGTAAAAACCAGATATGCAGGACAAGGAGAGGAGAAAAGGGAGCCTCGTTACGCTGAAGGGGGGAATGTAAATTGCCAACGGCCACTCTGGAGAAGTGTGCTGTGTTTCCTAAAACATCTAAAAAACAGAGCTACAAAGCATAGGGCGCTTCCACTCATGGGCCTATATGTTGGAAAATCCAAAAATCCACCGGACGCAGGCACCCCGTTTACTGCTGCTATGTTTACAACAGCCTCGACTTGGGTACAACTTCATAGTCCTTGGAAGGAAAAAATGGTGAAAGAAAATTTGATACTTAAGCACAACGGAATATTACTCAGCCCTGAAATCAATGAAATGAGGCCAGTTGCAGCAACTCAGGGGGACTTATGTATGGTCATTGAGAGTGAAATCAGTTAGACAGCAAGAGAAACTTATCATATCACTTATAAAGGGAATCTAAAAATCGCCAACCGTGAACTGAATTACAAACAGAACACCATCACACATTTACAAAACACACTTACGGCTGCTTAAGGGGAAAAGTGTGGTGCGGTGATGCATAAACCAGGAGGTTGAAATTGGCACAGATACCGTTCCATACGCCAATAATGTAATCGCCAAGACATACTCATGGTTCAAGGAACTGGACTCAGCACACTCTATTCACAGAAAAAACATATATCTGACTACTAGAAACTAGAAAAGAATTTATTGATGTCTCTCTGTAAGTGACTCAAGTGGATGTACAGCACCAAGAAACACAACATTGCAAATCAGCTCCAGCCCATTATAAAAATTAATTATAAAAAGAGAAAGACAGTGAGAGAGAGAGGAATTCTTACAAAATTCAATCAGGGGCTGTGAGGCAACTGGACTGACCACATCTACACTCACAGCTGAATGGGACGTAAGGCTGGACACCCTAACCCTAAACCCTAACCCTAACCCAACCCTAACCCTACCTTAACCCTAACCCTAACCCAACACTAACCCTAACCCTGAACCTAAACCCTAACCCTAACCCCTAACCCTAACCCAACCCTAAGCCTAACCCTAACCCCTAGCCCTAGCCCTAGCCCTAACCCTGACCCTAACCCCTAACCCTTAACCCCTAACCCCTAACCCTAACCAAGTTCACAAGTAAACTTCTCGCCCACCTGGAGAGAGTGATTTCATTTGAAAGAGTAAAGACACAATCAGCTCAGTAATTGGCCACGGGGGCTGGAGGGGCCAAGGCTAACCTGAGCTGGAGGAACGTGGGTGCCTGCCTGGATGCTCAGAGGCCAAGGGCTGTTCTGAGACCTGCTTGGACACCCGTGCAGATGGAACAAAGGATCCGCCCAGTCCCAAGAGGGCCCCACCGGCCCTCACGAACGCAACACCAGACTTCCCAGGTGGCGCAGTGGTTAAGAATCCACCTGCCAATGCAGGAGACACGGGTTTGAGCCCTGGTCAGGGAAGATCCCACATGCTGTGGAGCAACTAAGCCCGTGCACCACAACTACTGAGCCTGCGCTCTAGAACCCGCGAGCCCCAACTGCTGAAGCCCACGCGCTTAGAGCCTGTGCTCTGCAACAAGAGAAGCCACCGCAATGAGAAGCCCCCACTCGCCGCAACTAGAGAAAGCCTCCGGGCAGCAATGCAGACCCAACACAGCCCAAAATTCATTAATTAATTAATTAATTAAGAAAAAAAAAAAAGGCAGCACCTGGGGGCTGGCAGACTGATGCACCAAGTCTTACATCACGTCTACTTAGTATCCTGCATGTCAGGGCCATGCTGGACCTGGGGCTGCCCAGACAGAGTGGGGCCTGCATCACCCTTCCCAGGAGGGAGGGTGGAGGGAAACCCTGCATGACCTCTGAGGCCCTAAGAACCCTTGACTAAGGCTGAGCTCAATTTGAAACAGTGGGTGACCAGAGCAGACATTTCATTCATCTATCAATGAGAATCCAGCACTGGAGGAGCAGAAAACAATGGCCTCGCTCAACCTTGACGCTAATCCTGACATGGACCCTAACCCTAAACTCTGATCCTGACCCTAAGCCCTGACCTAACCTTAGCCTAACCCGTACCCTAAACCTGTACCTTACCCTAACCCATGCTCTACCCGTATCCTACCTGTACCCCAATTCTAACCCATACCCTAACACCCACTCTAACACAGAACCCTAACACCCTGAGACCAAAACCATAAACCTTAACCAATAAGCAAAACCATAACCATAACCAAACCATAAAATATAGTCATTAACCATACCCATAAATAACTCATTAACCATAAAACTTAAACCATAACAGCAACCATAAACCATACACAGCCCCAACCCTCACACCAGCCCCAGCCCTAATGCTAACCCTCCAAACCACTTACACCAAGCCAAGTCTAATCAGATTATACAACTACATCTTGAAAAAGAAAACTGGGGAATTCTCTGGTGGCCCAGTGGTTAGGACTCTGTGCTTTCACTGCCAAGGGCTCGGGTTCGATCCCTGACTGGGGAACTAAGATCCCACAAGCCATGGGACGTGGCCAAAATAAATAAATAAGTAAAATGAAATAAAACCACTATTTTAAAAAAGATTTTAAAAATAAAGGAAAAAAACAAGAAAACTACCCCAGTACAACTTATAAATAGGAATGTAAAAATCTATCACACAATAATAGCAACATGAAACCAACAGAACTTTAAATGGATAATGCCATAAGCAAGTATCTCTACACCAGGAATTTCAGGTTGCTCAACATATGAAAAGTAAGCAATGTATTCAACCACAATAATGGTGTGAAGTAAAAACACATAATCATATCAATTAATGCAAAACATCTACAATGAAAATCCAGTGTTATTTCATGAAAAACACTCAAGAAAGCAGGAATAAAAGGAAATTTGTTCAATATGGAAAAGAGTAGTACAAAAAGCCACAGCAAACATCATGCTCAACGTTAAAGACTGAAAGATTTACTCCTGAAATCAGGAACAGGGCCAGGAAGCTGGCCTTCATCACCGTTACTCAATAGTGTACTGGAAGTTCTACCCAGAATCTTGAGGAAAGAAAGAAAAGGCATCCATGGGTGAATGGAAAAATTAAAACCGTGTCTCTTCACAGAACATAGGTCACATCATCTTATATATAAAACTACCTATAATCAGCAAAGAAATTATTTGAGCTAATCAACTAATTAATAAGCAGTGTTACAGAACAAAACATCAATTCATGAAAATCTATCTTATATGCATACGCTGGCAAAAAATAATCTGAAAAAGAATTTATGAGAACAATTCCATTTTTAATAATGTCAACATCAATATTTAGGAGTATGTTTAATCAAGGTACAAGACTTGTTTTTATGTATGTAAAGTTGTATGTTTGAAATTACTGGAAAGTCAATTACTTTTCAAAACATCATGTCTGTCAACAGCATGCCAGAAAAGCAGAGAAAACATCAAACTTCCATATAGAAGCCAAGCCCTACCCAGATCCAGTTCACCCAAAGTCCACATGTCATTTAGAGGCACTGTGGGAAGGTTATATTAGGAGCCGCCGTGTTCCGTGTTGTGGACGACCTGGATATGGTAGAAACAGTGGGATTTTTGAATTCCAATTTTCCACTTCATTCCACAAAAAAACTATTAGAACTAATAAATCAATTCAGTAAAGTTGCAAAATCAATACACAGAAATCAGTTGCCTTTCTAAACACTAATAATGAACCATCAGAAAGAGAAAGAAAGCAACCCTATTTACAACTGCATCAAAAAGAACAAAATACCTGGGAATAAAGTCAACCAAGGAGGTGAAAGACCTGCACACTGAAAACTTTAAGACATTGATGAAGACATTGAAAGACACACCAATAAATGGAAAGATATCCTGTTCTCATGAAATGGAACAATTAATATTGTTAAAATATCCATGCTACCCGAAGCAGTGGACACAGGGAATGCAATCCCTCCCAAAATTCCATGGTATTTCCCCCCAAAATAGAGCAAATCCTCCTAATATCTGTGGGGAACCACAAAGGACCCCAAATAGCCAAAGAAACCCTGAAAAAAGAGAACGGGCTGGAGGCATCTCCCTCCCTGACGTCACACTCTGCTCAGAAGCTACAGTCACCAAAACAGTGTGGAACTGGCTCAAAACGGGCGCAGGGACCAGAGGAACAGGACAGAGAGACCAGAATTCAACCCACACGGACGGGGTCGGTGAATTTATGACACAGGGACCAAGGGCACACCAAGGAGCACGACACTCCCCACGATAAATGGTGCTGGGAAAACTGGACGCCCCATAACTCACGCTGGCTACCCTGCACACAAACCTGACCAAACACCCAGCTTTCCACGCCAAGCCCTCCCTCGCTCACACGAAGACGGACCCCCTCAACGGTCAGTCGCCCACAGGAAGCTTCTCCCCACTTTTCCTCACCGTCTCTTCACCTTTTCCTCAGGCATCACCTGGGTCCTCAGGAAACCTAGTTCCCTAGTCAGCGTGGACGCAGCCCCATTTTGTCCTGAAGCCGAAACCCCAGCGAGTCCTGAGGAGACGGAGACCGAGCTCCTCTCAGCAGAGACGCTGAGCCGGGCGTCCTACCCGAAGGCCCCCGCCCCCGCCCCCGCGCCTGAGGCGGCTCAACTCCTCTCAGCTGCCCTCACAATGGAGTTCCATGGAACGAGCATGCGCTGTGGGTCAGAGAGGCGAACTCGGCGCCACCCTGTGGTCAGTGCAGAAAGTGCAGGCCGCGCCTCCCTCACAGGTCACTGGAGGCAGCGTGCCCTACTGACAGGACTGCTGAATCCATTAAACTGGAAATTCAAACGAAAATGGAGTCTCTATCCCAAAAGTTTTCTAAAAGTAGTTAAGGAACAATTAATTGGAAACCATTTGGAAGGAAGTGAATGTAGATGCAAACTTTACAACTTATACCAAATTCACTCAAAGTTATTCAGAGGCAAATTTTATTTTAGTTTATAATTTATGTTTGGCTGCGTTGGGTCTTCGTTGCTGCATGTGGGCTTTCTCTAGTTGCGTCGAGCGGGGCTACTCTTCGTTGCGGTGCACGGGCTTCTCATTGCGGTGGCTTCTCTTGTGAGCGAGCACGGGCTCTAGGCGCGCAGGCTTCAGTAGTTGTGCCGCGCAGGCTTGGTTGCTCTGCGGCATGTGGGATCTTCCCGGACCAGGGCTCGAGCCCGTGTCCCCTGCATTGGCAGGCGGACTCTTAACCACTGCGTCACCAGGGAAGTCCCCACAGACAAACTTTAAATACAAAACTATTCAAGGGGCTCCCCTGGTGGCGCAGTGGTTGAGAATCTGCCTGCTAATGCAGGGGACACGGGTTCGAGCCCTGGTCTGGGAAGATCCCACATGCCGCGGAGCAACCAGGCCCGTGAGCCACAACTCCTGAACCTGCGCGTCTGGAGCCTGTGCTCCGCAACAAGACAGGCCGCGATAGTGAGAGGCCCGCGCACCGCCATGAAGAGTGGCCCCCGCTTGCCACAACTAGAGAAAGCCTTCGCACAGAAACGAAGACCCAACACAGCCAAAAATAAATAAATTATTTAATCAATTAAAAAGAAAAGCTGTCTCTCAAATTTAACTTCCAGAATATATTCAGGAAAAACGCATACGCCCTTTTTGGCCAACCAAAGAAGCGGGCAATGCAAATCAACACTACAAAGAGGTATCACTTCGAGTCAGAAAAAAGGACCATCCTCACAAAGGGTAAAAACCAGATATGCAGGACAAGGAGAGGAGAAAAGGGAGCCTCGTTACGCTGAAGGGGGGAATGTAAATTGCCAACGGCCACTCTGGAGAAGTGTGCTGTGTTTCCTAAAACATCTAAAAAACAGAGCTACAAAGCATAGGGCGCTTCCACTCATGGGCCTATATGTTGGAAAATCCAAAAATCCACCGGACGCAGGCACCCCGTTTACTGCTGCTATGTTTACAACAGCCTCGACTTGGGTACAACTTCATAGTCCTTGGAAGGAAAAAATGGTGAAAGAAAATTTGATACTTAAGCACAACGGAATATTACTCAGCCCTGAAATCAATGAAATGAGGCCAGTTGCAGCAACTCAGGGGGACTTATGTATGGTCATTGAGAGTGAAATCAGTTAGACAGCAAGAGAAACTTATCATATCACTTATAAAGGGAATCTAAAAATCGCCAACCGTGAACTGAATTACAAACAGAACACCATCACACATTTACAAAACACACTTACGGCTGCTTAAGGGGAAAAGTGTGGTGCGGTGATGCATAAACCAGGAGGTTGAAATTGGCACAGATACCGTTCCATACGCCAATAATGTAATCGCCAAGACATACTCATGGTTCAAGGAACTGGACTCAGCACACTCTATTCACAGAAAAAACATATATCTGACTACTAGAAACTAGAATTTATTGATGTCTCTCTGTAAGTGACTCAAGTGGATGTACAGCACCAAGAAACACAACATTGCAAATCAGCTCCAGCCCATTATAAAAATTAATTATAAAAAGAGAAAGACAGTGAGAGAGAGAGGAATTCTTACAAAATTCAATCAGGGGCTGTGAGGCAACTGGACTGACCACATCTACACTCACAGCTGAATGGGACGTAAGGCTGGACACCCTAACCCTAAACCCTAACCCTAACCCAACCCTAACCCTACCTTAACCCTAACCCTAACCCAACACTAACCCTAACCCTAAACCTAAACCCTAACCCTAACCCCTAACCCTAACCCAACCCTAAGCCTAACCCTAACCCCTAGCCCTAGCCCTAGCCCTAACCCTGACCCTAACCCCTAACCCTTAACCCCTAACCCCTAACCCTAACCAAGTTCACAAGTAAACTTCTCGCCCACCTGGAGAGAGTGATTTCATTTGAAAGAGTAAAGACACAATCAGCTCAGTAATTGGCCACGGGGGCTGGAGGGGCCAAGGTTAACCTGAGCTGGAGGAACGTGGGTGCCTGCCTGGATGCTCAGAGGCCAAGGGCTGTTCTGAGACCTGCTTGGACACCCGTGCAGATGGAACAAAGGATCCGCCCAGTCCCAAGAGGGCCCCACCGGCCCTCACGAACGCAACACCAGACTTCCCAGGTGGCGCAGTGGTTAAGAATCCACCTGCCAATGCAGGAGACACGGGTTTGAGCCCTGGTCAGGGAAGATCCCACATGCTGTGGAGCAACTAAGCCCGTGCACCACAACTACTGAGCCTGCGCTCTAGAACCCGCGAGCCCCAACTGCTGAAGCCCACGCGCTTAGAGCCTGTGCTCTGCAACAAGAGAAGCCACCGCAATGAGAAGCCCCCACTCGCCGCAACTAGAGAAAGCCTCCGGGCAGCAATGCAGACCCAACACAGCCCAAAATTCATTAATTAATTAATTAATTAAGAAAAAAAAAAAAAGGCAGCACCTGGGGGCTGGCAGACTGATGCACCAAGTCTTACATCACGTCTACTTAGTATCCTGCATGTCAGGGCCATGCTGGACCTGGGGCTGCCCAGACAGAGTGGGGCCTGCATCACCCTTCCCAGGAGGGAGGGTGGAGGGAAACCCTGCATGACCTCTGAGGCCCTAAGAACCCTTGACTAAGGCTGAGCTCAATTTGAAACAGTGGGTGACCAGAGCGGACATTTCATTCATCTATCAATGAGAATCCAGCACTGGAGGAGCAGAAAACAATGGCCTCGCTCAACCTTGACGCTAATCCTGACATGGACCCTAACCCTAAACTCTGATCCTGACCCTAAGCCCTGACCTAACCTTAGCCTAACCCGTACCCTAAACCTGTACCTTACCCTAACCCATGCTCTACCCGTATCCTACCTGTACCCCAATTCTAACCCATACCCTAACACCCACTCTAACACAGAACCCTAACACCCTGAGACCAAAACCATAAACCTTAACCAATAAGCAAAACCATAACCATAACCAAACCATAAAATATAGTCATTAACCATACCCATAAATAACTCATTAACCATAAAACTTAAACCATAAGAGCAACCATAAACCATACACAGCCCCAACCCTCACACCAGCCCCAGCCCTAATGCTAACCCTCCAAACCACTTACACCAAGCCAAGTCTAATCAGATTATACAACTACATCTTGAAAAAGAAAACTGGGGAATTCTCTGGTGGCCCAGTGGTTAGGACTCTGTGCTTTCACTGCCAAGGGCTCGGGTTCGATCCCTGACTGGGGAACTAAGATCCCACAAGCCATGGGACGTGGCCAAAATAAATAAATAAGTAAAATGAAATAAAACCACTATTTTAAAAAAGATTTTAAAAATAAAGGAAAAAAACAAGAAAACTACCCCAGTACAACTTATAAATAGGAATGTAAAAATCTATCACACAATAATAGCAACATGAAACCAACAGAACTTTAAATGGATAATGCCATAAGCAAGTATCTCTACACCAGGAATTTCAGGTTGCTCAACATATGAAAAGTAAGCAATGTATTCAACCACAATAATGGTGTGAAGTAAAAACACATAATCATATCAATTAATGCAAAACATCTACAATGAAAATCCAGTGTTATTTCATGAAAAACACTCAAGAAAGCAGGAATAAAAGGAAATTTGTTCAATATGGAAAAGAGTAGTACAAAAAGCCACAGCAAACATCATGCTCAACGTTAAAGACTGAAAGATTTACTCCTGAAATCAGGAACAGGGCCAGGAAGCTGGCCTTCATCACCGTTACTCAATAGTGTACTGGAAGTTCTACCCAGAATCTTGAGGAAAGAAAGAAAAGGCATCCATGGGTGAATGGAAAAATTAAAACCGTGTCTCTTCACAGAACATAGGTCACATCATCTTATATATAAAACTACCTATAATCAGCAAAGAAATTATTTGAGCTAATCAACTAATTAATAAGCAGTGTTACAGAACAAAACATCAATTCATGAAAATCTATCTTATATGCATACGCTGGCAAAAAATAATCTGAAAAAGAATTTATGAGAACAATTCCATTTTTAATAATGTCAACATCAATATTTAGGAGTATGTTTAATCAAGGTACAAGACTTGTTTTTATGTATGTAAAGTTGTATGTTTGAAATTACTGGAAAGTCAATTACTTTTCAAAACATCATGTCTGTCAACAGCATGCCAGAAAAGCAGAGAAAACATCAAACTTCCATATAGAAGCCAAGCCTTACCCAGATCCAGTTCACCCAAAGTCCACATGTCATTTAGAGGCACCGTGGGAAGGTTATATTAGGAGCCGCCGTGTTCCGTGTTGTGGACGACCTGGATATGGTAGAAACAGTGGGATTTTTGAATTCCAATTTTCCACTTCATTCCACAAAAAAACTATTAGAACTAATAAATCAATTCAGTAAAGTTGCAAAATCAATACACAGAAATCAGTTGCCTTTCTAAACACTAATAATGAACCATCAGAAAGAGAAAGAAAGCAACCCTATTTACAACTGCATCAAAAAGAACAAAATACCTGGGAATAAAGTCAACCAAGGAGGTGAAAGACCTGCACACTGAAAACTTGAAGACATTGATGAAGACATTGAAAGACACACCAATAAATGGAAAGATATCCTGTTCTCATGGAATGGAACAATTAATATTGTTAAAATATCCATGCTACCCGAAGCAGTGGACACAGGGAATGCAATCCCTCCCAAAATTCCACGGTATTTCCCCCCAAAATAGAGCAAATCCTCCTAATATCTGTGGGGAACCACAAAGGACCCCAAATAGCCAAAGAAACCCTGAAAAAAGAGAACGGGCTGGAGGCATCTCCCTCCCTGACGTCACACTCTGCTCAGAAGCTACAGTCACCAAAACAGTGTGGAACTGGCTCAAAACGGGCGCAGGGACCAGAGGAACAGGACAGAGAGACCAGAATTCAACCCACACGGACGGGGTCGGTGAATTTATGACACAGGGACCAAGGGCACACCAAGGAGCACGACACTCCCCACGATAAATGGTGCTGGGAAAACTGGACGCCCCATAACTCACGCTGGCTACCCTGCACACAAACCTGACCCAAACACCCAGCTTTCCACGCCAAGCCCTCCCTCGCTCACACGAAGACGGACCCCCTCAACGGTCAGTCGCCCACAGGAAGCTTCTCCCCACTTTTCCTCACCGTCTCTTCACCTTTTCCTCAGGCATCACCTGGGTCCTCAGGAAACCTAGTTCCCCAGTCAGCGTGGACGCAGCCCCATTTTGTCCTGAAGCCGAAACCCCAGCGAGTCCTAAGGAGACGGAGACCGAGCTCCTCTCAGCAGAGACGCTGAGCCGGGCGTCCTACCCGAAGGCCCCCGCCCCCGCCCCCGCGCCTGAGGCGGCTCAACTCCTCTCAGCTGCCCTCACAATGGAGTTCCATGGAACGAGCATGCGCTGTGGGTCAGAGAGGCGAACTCGGCGCCACCCTGTGGTCAGTGCAGAAAGTGCAGGCCGCGCCTCCCTCACAGGTCACTGGAGGCAGCGTGCCCTACTGACAGGACTGCTGAATCCATTAAACTGGAAATTCAAACGAAAATGGAGTCTCTATCCCAAAAGTTTTCTAAAAGTAGTTAAGGAACAATTAATTGGAAACCATTTGGAAGGAAGTGAATGTAGATGCAAACTTTACAACTTATACCAAATTCACTCAAAGTTATTCAGAGGCAAATTTTATTTTAGTTTATAATTTATGTTTGGCTGCGTTGGGTCTTCGTTGCTGCATGTGGGCTTTCTCTAGTTGCGTCGAGCGGGGCTACTCTTCGTTGCGGTGCACGGGCTTCTCATTGCGGTGGCTTCTCTTGTGAGCGAGCACGGGCTCTAGGCGCGCAGGCTTCAGTAGTTGTGCCGCGCAGGCTTGGTTGCTCTGCGGCATGTGGGATCTTCCCGGACCAGGGCTCGAGCCCGTGTCCCCTGCATTGGCAGGCGGACTCTTAACCACTGCGTCACCAGGGAAGTCCCCACAGACAAACTTTAAATACAAAACTATTCAAGGGGCTCCCCTGGTGGCGCAGTGGTTGAGAATCTGCCTGCTAATGCAGGGGACACGGGTTCGAGCCCTGGTCTGGGAAGATCCCACATGCCGCGGAGCAACCAGGCCCGTGAGCCACAACTCCTGAACCTGCGCGTCTGGAGCCTGTGCTCCGCAACAAGACAGGCCGCGATAGTGAGAGGCCCGCGCACCGCCATGAAGAGTGGCCCCCGCTTGCCACAACTAGAGAAAGCCTTCGCACAGAAACGAAGACCCAACACAGCCAAAAATAAATAAATTATTTAATCAATTAAAAAGAAAAGCTGTCTCTCAAATTTAACTTCCAGAATATATTCAGGAAAAACGCATACGCCCTTTTTGGCCAACCAAAGAAGCGGGCAATGCAAATCAACACTACAAAGAGGTATCACTTCGAATCAGAAAAAAGGACCATCCTCACAAAGGGTAAAAACCAGATATGCAGGACAAGGAGAGGAGAAAAGGGAGCCTCGGTACGCTGAAGGGGGGAATGTAAATTGCCAACGGCCACTCTGGAGAAGTGTGCTGTGTTTCCTAAAACATCTAAAAAACAGAGCTACAAAGCATAGGGCGCTTCCACTCATGGGCCTATATGTTGGAAAATCCAAAAATCCACCGGACGCAGGCACCCCGTTTACTGCTGCTATGTTTACAACAGCCTCGACTTGGGTACAACTTCATAGTCCTTGGAAGGAAAAAATGGTGAAAGAAAATTTGATACTTAAGCACAACGGAATATTACTCAGCCCTGAAATCAATGAAATGAGGCCAGTTGCAGCAACTCAGGGGGACTTATGTATGGTCATTGAGAGTGAAATCAGTTAGACAGCAAGAGAAACTTATCATATCACTTATAAAGGGAATCTAAAAATCGCCAACCGTGAACTGAATTACAAACAGAACACCATCACACATTTACAAAACACACTTACGGCTGCTTAAGGGGAAAAGTGTGGTGCGGTGATGCATAAACCAGGAGGTTGAAATTGGCACAGATACCGTTCCATACGCCAATAATGTAATCGCCAAGACATACTCATGGTTCAAGGAACTGGACTCAGCACACTCTATTCACAGAAAAAACATATACCTGACTACTAGAAACTAGAAAAGAATTTATTGATGTCTCTCTGTAAGTGACTCAAGTGGATGTACAGCACCAAGAAACACAACATTGCAAATCAGCTCCAGCCCATTATAAAAATTAATTATAAAAAGAGAAAGACAGTGAGAGAGAGAGGAATTCTTACAAAATTCAATCAGGGGCTGTGAGGCAACTGGACTGACCACATCTACACTCACAGCTGAATGGGACGTAAGGCTGGACACCCTAACCCTAAACCCTAACCCTAACCCAACCCTAACCCTACCTTAACCCTAACCCTAACCCAACACTAACCCTAACCCTGAACCTAAACCCTAACCCTAACCCCTAACCCTAACCCAACCCTAAGCCTAACCCTAACCCCTAGCCCTAGCCCTAGCCCTAACCCTGACCCTAACCCCTAACCCTTAACCCCTAACCCCTAACCCTAACCAAGTTCACAAGTAAACTTCTCGCCCACCTGGAGAGAGTGATTTCATTTGAAAGAGTAAAGACACAATCAGCTCAGTAATTGGCCACGGGGGCTGGAGGGGCCAAGGTTAACCTGAGCTGGAGGAACGTGGGTGCCTGCCTGGATGCTCAGAGGCCAAGGGCTGTTCTGAGACCTGCTTGGACACCCGTGCAGATGGAACAAAGGATCCGCCCAGTCCCAAGAGGGCCCCACCGGCCCTCACGAACGCAACACCAGACTTCCCAGGTGGCGCAGTGGTTAAGAATCCACCTGCCAATGCAGGAGACACGGGTTTGAGCCCTGGTCAGGGAAGATCCCACATGCTGTGGAGCAACTAAGCCCGTGCACCACAA
Source organism: Balaenoptera ricei (assembly GCF_028023285.1). NCBI lineage: Eukaryota > Metazoa > Chordata > Mammalia > Artiodactyla > Balaenopteridae > Balaenoptera > Balaenoptera ricei. The sequence goes on along the minus strand of NW_026777416.1, from coordinate 1,072,705 downwards.
CTACTGAGCCTGCGCTCTAGAACCCGCGAGCCCCAACTGCTGAAGCCCACGCGCTTAGAGCCTGTGCTCTGCAACAAGAGAAGCCACCGCAATGAGAAGCCCCCACTCGCCGCAACTAGAGAAAGCCTCCGGGCAGCAATGCAGACCCAACACAGCCCAAAATTCATTAATTAATTAATTAATTAAGAAAAAAAAAAAAAGGCAGCACCTGGGGGCTGGCAGACTGATGCACCAAGTCTTACATCACGTCTACTTAGTATCCTGCATGTCAGGGCCATGCTGGACCTGGGGCTGCCCAGACAGAGTGGGGCCTGCATCACCCTTCCCAGGAGGGAGGGTGGAGGGAAACCCTGCATGACCTCTGAGGCCCTAAGAACCCTTGACTAAGGCTGAGCTCAATTTGAAACAGTGGGTGACCAGAGCAGACATTTCATTCATCTATCAATGAGAATCCAGCACTGGAGGAGCAGAAAACAATGGCCTCGCTCAACCTTGACGCTAATCCTGACATGGACCCTAACCCTAAACTCTGATCCTGACCCTAAGCCCTGACCTAACCTTAGCCTAACCCGTACCCTAAACCTGTACCTTACCCTAACCCATGCTCTACCCGTATCCTACCTGTACCCCAATTCTAACCCATACCCTAACACCCACTCTAACACAGAACCCTAACACCCTGAGACCAAAACCATAAACCTTAACCAATAAGCAAAACCATAACCATAACCAAACCATAAAATATAGTCATTAACCATACCCATAAATAACTCATTAACCATAAAACTTAAACCATAACAGCAACCATAAACCATACACAGCCCCAACCCTCACACCAGCCCCAGCCCTAATGCTAACCCTCCAAACCACTTACACCAAGCCAAGTCTAATCAGATTATACAACTACATCTTGAAAAAGAAAACTGGGGAATTCTCTGGTGGCCCAGTGGTTAGGACTCTGTGCTTTCACTGCCAAGGGCTCGGGTTCGATCCCTGACTGGGGAACTAAGATCCCACAAGCCATGGGACGTGGCCAAAATAAATAAATAATTAAAATGAAATAAAACCACTATTTTAAAAAAGATTTTAAAAATAAAGGAAAAAAACAAGAAAACTACCCCAGTACAACTTATAAATAGGAATGTAAAAATCTATCACACAATAATAGCAACATGAAACCAACAGAACTTTAAATGGATAATGCCATAAGCAAGTATCTCTACACCAGGAATTTCAGGTTGCTCAACATATGAAAAGTAAGCAATGTATTCAACCACAATAATGGTGTGAAGTAAAAACACATAATCATATCAATTAATGCAAAACATCTACAATGAAAATCCAGTGTTATTTCATGAAAAACACTCAAGAAAGCAGGAATAAAAGGAAATTTGTTCAATATGGAAAAGAGTAGTACAAAAAGCCACAGCAAACATCATGCTCAACGTTAAAGACTGAAAGATTTACTCCTGAAATCAGGAACAGGGCCAGGAAGCTGGCCTTCATCACCGTTACTCAATAGTGTACTGGAAGTTCTACCCAGAATCTTGAGGAAAGAAAGAAAAGGCATCCATGGGTGAATGGAAAAATTAAAACCGTGTCTCTTCACAGAACATAGGTCACATCATCTTATATATAAAACTACCTATAATCAGCAAAGAAATTATTTGAGCTAATCAACTAATTAATAAGCAGTGTTACAGAACAAAACATCAATTCATGAAAATCTATCTTATATGCATACGCTGGCAAAAAATAATCTGAAAAAGAATTTATGAGAACAATTCCATTTTTAATAATGTCAACATCAATATTTAGGAGTATGTTTAATCAAGGTACAAGACTTGTTTTTATGTATGTAAAGTTGTATGTTTGAAATTACTGGAAAGTCAATTACTTTTCAAAACATCATGTCTGTCAACAGCATGCCAGAAAAGCAGAGAAAACATCAAACTTCCATATAGAAGCCAAGCCCTACCCAGATCCAGTTCACCCAAAGTCCACATGTCATTTAGAGGCACTGTGGGAAGGTTATATTAGGAGCCGCCGTGTTCCGTGTTGTGGACGACCTGGATATGGTAGAAACAGTGGGATTTTTGAATTCCAATTTTCCACTTCATTCCACAAAAAAACTATTAGAACTAATAAATCAATTCAGTAAAGTTGCAAAATCAATACACAGAAATCAGTTGCCTTTCTAAACACTAATAATGAACCATCAGAAAGAGAAAGAAAGCAACCCTATTTACAACTGCATCAAAAAGAACAAAATACCTGGGAATAAAGTCAACCAAGGAGGTGAAAGACCTGCACACTGAAAACTTTAAGACATTGATGAAGACATTGAAAGACACACCAATAAATGGAAAGATATCCTGTTCTCATGAAATGGAACAATTAATATTGTTAAAATATCCATGCTACCCGAAGCAGTGGACACAGGGAATGCAATCCCTCCCAAAATTCCATGGTATTTCCCCCCAAAATAGAGCAAATCCTCCTAATATCTGTGGGGAACCACAAAGGACCCCAAATAGCCAAAGAAACCCTGAAAAAAGAGAACGGGCTGGAGGCATCTCCCTCCCTGACGTCACACTCTGCTCAGAAGCTACAGTCACCAAAACAGTGTGGAACTGGCTCAAAACGGGCGCAGGGACCAGAGGAACAGGACAGAGAGACCAGAATTCAACCCACACGGACGGGGTCGGTGAATTTATGACACAGGGACCAAGGGCACACCAAGGAGCACGACACTCCCCACGATAAATGGTGCTGGGAAAACTGGACGCCCCATAACTCACGCTGGCTACCCTGCACACAAACCTGACCAAACACCCAGCTTTCCACGCCAAGCCCTCCCTCGCTCACACGAAGACGGACCCCCTCAACGGTCAGTCGCCCACAGGAAGCTTCTCCCCACTTTTCCTCACCGTCTCTTCACCTTTTCCTCAGGCATCACCTGGGTCCTCAGGAAACCTAGTTCCCCAGTCAGCGTGGACGCAGCCCCATTTTGTCCTGAAGCCGAAACCCCAGCGAGTCCTGAGGAGACGGAGACCGAGCTCCTCTCAGCAGAGACGCTGAGCCGGGCGTCCTACCCGAAGGCCCCCGCCCCCGCCCCCGCGCCTGAGGCGGCTCAACTCCTCTCAGCTGCCCTCACAATGGAGTTCCATGGAACGAGCATGCGCTGTGGGTCAGAGAGGCGAACTCGGCGCCACCCTGTGGTCAGTGCAGAAAGTGCAGGCCGCGCCTCCCTCACAGGTCACTGGAGGCAGCGTGCCCTACTGACAGGACTGCTGAATCCATTAAACTGGAAATTCAAACGAAAATGGAGTCTCTATCCCAAAAGTTTTCTAAAAGTAGTTAAGGAACAATTAATTGGAAACCATTTGGAAGGAAGTGAATGTAGATGCAAACTTTACAACTTATACCAAATTCACTCAAAGTTATTCAGAGGCAAATTTTATTTTAGTTTATAATTTATGTTTGGCTGCGTTGGGTCTTCGTTGCTGCATGTGGGCTTTCTCTAGTTGCGTCGAGCGGGGCTACTCTTCGTTGCGGTGCACGGGCTTCTCATTGCGGTGGCTTCTCTTGTGAGCGAGCACGGGCTCTAGGCGCGCAGGCTTCAGTAGTTGTGCCGCGCAGGCTTGGTTGCTCTGCGGCATGTGGGATCTTCCCGGACCAGGGCTCGAGCCCGTGTCCCCTGCATTGGCAGGCGGACTCTTAACCACTGCGTCACCAGGGAAGTCCCCACAGACAAACTTTAAATACAAAACTATTCAAGGGGCTCCCCTGGTGGCGCAGTGGTTGAGAATCTGCCTGCTAATGCAGGGGACACGGGTTCGAGCCCTGGTCTGGGAAGATCCCACATGCCGCGGAGCAACCAGGCCCGTGAGCCACAACTCCTGAACCTGCGCGTCTGGAGCCTGTGCTCCGCAACAAGACAGGCCGCGATAGTGAGAGGCCCGCGCACCGCCATGAAGAGTGGCCCCCGCTTGCCACAACTAGAGAAAGCCTTCGCACAGAAACGAAGACCCAACACAGCCAAAAATAAATAAATTATTTAATCAATTAAAAAGAAAAGCTGTCTCTCAAATTTAACTTCCAGAATATATTCAGGAAAAACGCATACGCCCTTTTTGGCCAACCAAAGAAGCGGGCAATGCAAATCAACACTACAAAGAGGTATCACTTCGAATCAGAAAAAAGGACCATCCTCACAAAGGGTAAAAACCAGATATGCAGGACAAGGAGAGGAGAAAAGGGAGCCTCGGTACGCTGAAGGGGGGAATGTAAATTGCCAACGGCCACTCTGGAGAAGTGTGCTGTGTTTCCTAAAACATCTAAAAAACAGAGCTACAAAGCATAGGGCGCTTCCACTCATGGGCCTATATGTTGGAAAATCCAAAAATCCACCGGACGCAGGCACCCCGTTTACTGCTGCTATGTTTACAACAGCCTCGACTTGGGTACAACTTCATAGTCCTTGGAAGGAAAAAATGGTGAAAGAAAATTTGATACTTAAGCACAACGGAATATTACTCAGCCCTGAAATCAATGAAATGAGGCCAGTTGCAGCAACTCAGGGGGACTTATGTATGGTCATTGAGAGTGAAATCAGTTAGACAGCAAGAGAAACTTATCATATCACTTATAAAGGGAATCTAAAAATCGCCAACCGTGAACTGAATTACAAACAGAACACCATCACACATTTACAAAACACACTTATGGCTGCTTAAGGGGAAAAGTGTGGTGCGGTGATGCATAAACCAGGAGGTTGAAATTGGCACAGATACCGTTCCATACGCCAATAATGTAATCGCCAAGACATACTCATGGTTCAAGGAACTGGACTCAGCACACTCTATTCACAGAAAAAACATATACCTGACTACTAGAAACTAGAAAAGAATTTATTGATGTCTCTCTGTAAGTGACTCAAGTGGATGTACAGCACCAAGAAACACAACATTGCAAATCAGCTCCAGCCCATTATAAAAATTAATTATAAAAAGAGAAAGACAGTGAGAGAGAGAGGAATTCTTACAAAATTCAATCAGGGGCTGTGAGGCAACTGGACTGACCACATCTACACTCACAGCTGAATGGGACGTAAGGCTGGACACCCTAACCCTAAACCCTAACCCTAACCCAACCCTAACCCTACCTTAACCCTAACCCTAACCCAACACTAACCCTAACCCTGAACCTAAACCCTAACCCTAACCCCTAACCCTAACCCAACCCTAAGCCTAACCCTAACCCCTAGCCCTAGCCCTAACCCTGACCCTAACCCCTAACCCTTAACCCCTAACCCCTAACCCTAACCAAGTTCACAAGTAAACTTCTCGCCCACCTGGAGAGAGTGATTTCATTTGAAAGAGTAAAGACACAATCAGCTCAGTAATTGGCCACGGGGGCTGGAGGGGCCAAGGTTAACCTGAGCTGGAGGAACGTGGGTGCCTGCCTGGATGCTCAGAGGCCAAGGGCTGTTCTGAGACCTGCTTGGACACCCGTGCAGATGGAACAAAGGATCCGCCCAGTCCCAAGAGGGCCCCACCGGCCCTCACGAACGCAACACCAGACTTCCCAGGTGGCGCAGTGGTTAAGAATCCACCTGCCAATGCAGGAGACACGGGTTTGAGCCCTGGTCAGGGAAGATCCCACATGCTGTGGAGCAACTAAGCCCGTGCACCACAACTACTGAGCCTGCGCTCTAGAACCCGCGAGCCCCAACTGCTGAAGCCCACGCGCTTAGAGCCTGTGCTCTGCAACAAGAGAAGCCACCGCAATGAGAAGCCCCCACTCGCCGCAACTAGAGAAAGCCTCCGGGCAGCAATGCAGACCCAACACAGCCCAAAATTCATTAATTAATTAATTAATTAAGAAAAAAAAAAAAGGCAGCACCTGGGGGCTGGCAGACTGATGCACCAAGTCTTACATCACGTCTACTTAGTATCCTGCATGTCAGGGCCATGCTGGACCTGGGGCTGCCCAGACAGAGTGGGGCCTGCATCACCCTTCCCAGGAGGGAGGGTGGAGGGAAACCCTGCATGACCTCTGAGGCCCTAAGAACCCTTGACTAAGGCTGAGCTCAATTTGAAACAGTGGGTGACCAGAGCAGACATTTCATTCATCTATCAATGAGAATCCAGCACTGGAGGAGCAGAAAACAATGGCCTCGCTCAACCTTGACGCTAATCCTGACATGGACCCTAACCCTAAACTCTGATCCTGACCCTAAGCCCTGACCTAACCTTAGCCTAACCCGTACCCTAAACCTGTACCTTACCCTAACCCATGCTCTACCCGTATCCTACCTGTACCCCAATTCTAACCCATACCCTAACACCCACTCTAACACAGAACCCTAACACCCTGAGACCAAAACCATAAACCTTAACCAATAAGCAAAACCATAACCATAACCAAACCATAAAATATAGTCATTAACCATACCCATAAATAACTCATTAACCATAAAACTTAAACCATAACAGCAACCATAAACCATACACAGCCCCAACCCTCACACCAGCCCCAGCCCTAATGCTAACCCTCCAAACCACTTACACCAAGCCAAGTCTAATCAGATTATACAACTACATCTTGAAAAAGAAAACTGGGGAATTCTCTGGTGGCCCAGTGGTTAGGACTCTGTGCTTTCACTGCCAAGGGCTCGGGTTCGATCCCTGACTGGGGAACTAAGATCCCACAAGCCATGGGACGTGGCCAAAATAAATAAATAATTAAAATGAAATAAAACCACTATTTTAAAAAAGATTTTAAAAATAAAGGAAAAAAACAAGAAAACTACCCCAGTACAACTTATAAATAGGAATGTAAAAATCTATCACACAATAATAGCAACATGAAACCAACAGAACTTTAAATGGATAATGCCATAAGCAAGTATCTCTACACCAGGAATTTCAGGTTGCTCAACATATGAAAAGTAAGCAATGTATTCAACCACAATAATGGTGTGAAGTAAAAACACATAATCATATCAATTAATGCAAAACATCTACAATGAAAATCCAGTGTTATTTCATGAAAAACACTCAAGAAAGCAGGAATAAAAGGAAATTTGTTCAATATGGAAAAGAGTAGTACAAAAAGCCACAGCAAACATCATGCTCAACGTTAAAGACTGAAAGATTTACTCCTGAAATCAGGAACAGGGCCAGGAAGCTGGCCTTCATCACCGTTACTCAATAGTGTACTGGAAGTTCTACCCAGAATCTTGAGGAAAGAAAGAAAAGGCATCCATGGGTGAATGGAAAAATTAAAACCGTGTCTCTTCACAGAACATAGGTCACATCATCTTATATATAAAACTACCTATAATCAGCAAAGAAATTATTTGAGCTAATCAACTAATTAATAAGCAGTGTTACAGAACAAAACATCAATTCATGAAAATCTATCTTATATGCATACGCTGGCAAAAAATAATCTGAAAAAGAATTTATGAGAACAATTCCATTTTTAATAATGTCAACATCAATATTTAGGAGTATGTTTAATCAAGGTACAAGACTTGTTTTTATGTATGTAAAGTTGTATGTTTGAAATTACTGGAAAGTCAATTACTTTTCAAAACATCATGTCTGTCAACAGCATGCCAGAAAAGCAGAGAAAACATCAAACTTCCATATAGAAGCCAAGCCCTACCCAGATCCAGTTCACCCAAAGTCCACATGTCATTTAGAGGCACTGTGGGAAGGTTATATTAGGAGCCGCCGTGTTCCGTGTTGTGGACGACCTGGATATGGTAGAAACAGTGGGATTTTTGAATTCCAATTTTCCACTTCATTCCACAAAAAAACTATTAGAACTAATAAATCAATTCAGTAAAGTTGCAAAATCAATACACAGAAATCAGTTGCCTTTCTAAACACTAATAATGAACCATCAGAAAGAGAAAGAAAGCAACCCTATTTACAACTGCATCAAAAAGAACAAAATACCTGGGAATAAAGTCAACCAAGGAGGTGAAAGACCTGCACACTGAAAACTTTAAGACATTGATGAAGACATTGAAAGACACACCAATAAATGGAAAGATATCCTGTTCTCATGAAATGGAACAATTAATATTGTTAAAATATCCATGCTACCCGAAGCAGTGGACACAGGGAATGCAATCCCTCCCAAAATTCCATGGTATTTCCCCCCAAAATAGAGCAAATCCTCCTAATATCTGTGGGGAACCACAAAGGACCCCAAATAGCCAAAGAAACCCTGAAAAAAGAGAACGGGCTGGAGGCATCTCCCTCCCTGACGTCACACTCTGCTCAGAAGCTACAGTCACCAAAACAGTGTGGAACTGGCTCAAAACGGGCGCAGGGACCAGAGGAACAGGACAGAGAGACCAGAATTCAACCCACACGGACGGGGTCGGTGAATTTATGACACAGGGACCAAGGGCACACCAAGGAGCACGACACTCCCCACGATAAATGGTGCTGGGAAAACTGGACGCCCCATAACTCACGCTGGCTACCCTGCACACAAACCTGACCAAACACCCAGCTTTCCACGCCAAGCCCTCCCTCGCTCACACGAAGACGGACCCCCTCAACGGTCAGTCGCCCACAGGAAGCTTCTCCCCACTTTTCCTCACCGTCTCTTCACCTTTTCCTCAGGCATCACCTGGGTCCTCAGGAAACCTAGTTCCCCAGTCAGCGTGGACGCAGCCCCATTTTGTCCTGAAGCCGAAACCCCAGCGAGTCCTGAGGAGACGGAGACCGAGCTCCTCTCAGCAGAGACGCTGAGCCGGGCGTCCTACCCGAAGGCCCCCGCCCCCGCCCCCGCGCCTGAGGCGGCTCAACTCCTCTCAGCTGCCCTCACAATGGAGTTCCATGGAAGGAGCATGCGCTGTGGGTCAGAGAGGCGAACTCGGCGCCACCCTGTGGTCAGTGCAGAAAGTGCAGGCCGCGCCTCCCTCACAGGTCACTGGAGGCAGCGTGCCCTACTGACAGGACTGCTGAATCCATTAAACTGGAAATTCAAACGAAAATGGAGTCTCTATCCCAAAAGTTTTCTAAAAGTAGTTAAGGAACAATTAATTGGAAACCATTTGGAAGGAAGTGAATGTAGATGCAAACTTTACAACTTATACCAAATTCACTCAAAGTTTTTCAGAGGCAAATTTTATTTTAGTTTATAATTTATGTTTGGCTGCGTTGGGTCTTCGTTGCTGCATGTGGGCTTTCTCTAGTTGCGTCGAGCGGGGCTACTCTTCGTTGCGGTGCACGGGCTTCTCATTGCGGTGGCTTCTCTTGTGAGCGAGCACGGGCTCTAGGCGCGCAGGCTTCAGTAGTTGTGCCGCGCAGGCTTGGTTGCTCTGCGGCATGTGGGATCTTCCCGGACCAGGGCTCGAGCCCGTGTCCCCTGCATTGGCAGGCGGACTCTTAACCACTGCGTCACCAGGGAAGTCCCCACAGACAAACTTTAAATACAAAACTATTCAAGGGGCTCCCCTGGTGGCGCAGTGGTTGAGAATCTGCCTGCTAATGCAGGGGACACGGGTTCGAGCCCTGGTCTGGGAAGATCCCACATGCCGCGGAGCAACCAGGCCCGTGAGCCACAACTCCTGAACCTGCGCGTCTGGAGCCTGTGCTCCGCAACAAGACAGGCCGCGATAGTGAGAGGCCCGCGCACCGCCATGAAGAGTGGCCCCCGCTTGCCACAACTAGAGAAAGCCTTCGCACAGAAACGAAGACCCAACACAGCCAAAAATAAATAAATTATTTAATCAATTAAAAAGAAAAGCTGTCTCTCAAATTTAACTTCCAGAATATATTCAGGAAAAACGCATACGCCCTTTTTGGCCAACCAAAGAAGCGGGCAATGCAAATCAACACTACAAAGAGGTATCACTTCGAATCAGAAAAAAGGACCATCCTCACAAAGGGTAAAAACCAGATATGCAGGACAAGGAGAGGAGAAAAGGGAGCCTCGGTACGCTGAAGGGGGGAATGTAAATTGCCAACGGCCACTCTGGAGAAGTGTGCTGTGTTTCCTAAAACATCTAAAAAACAGAGCTACAAAGCATAGGGCGCTTCCACTCATGGGCCTATATGTTGGAAAATCCAAAAATCCACCGGACGCAGGCACCCCGTTTACTGCTGCTATGTTTACAACAGCCTCGACTTGGGTACAACTTCATAGTCCTTGGAAGGAAAAAATGGTGAAAGAAAATTTGATACTTAAGCACAACGGAATATTACTCAGCCCTGAAATCAATGAAATGAGGCCAGTTGCAGCAACTCAGGGGGACTTATGTATGGTCATTGAGAGTGAAATCAGTTAGACAGCAAGAGAAACTTATCATATCACTTATAAAGGGAATCTAAAAATCGCCAACCGTGAACTGAATTACAAACAGAACACCATCACACATTTACAAAACACACTTACGGCTGCTTAAGGGGAAAAGTGTGGTGCGGTGATGCATAAACCAGGAGGTTGAAATTGGCACAGATACCGTTCCATACGCCAATAATGTAATCGCCAAGACATACTCATGGTTCAAGGAACTGGACTCAGCACACTCTATTCACAGAAAAAACATATATCTGACTACTAGAAACTAGAATTTATTGATGTCTCTCTGTAAGTGACTCAAGTGGATGTACAGCACCAAGAAACACAACATTGCAAATCAGCTCCAGCCCATTATAAAAATTAATTATAAAAAGAGAAAGACAGTGAGAGAGAGAGGAATTCTTACAAAATTCAATCAGGGGCTGTGAGGCAACTGGACTGACCACATCTACACTCACAGCTGAATGGGACGTAAGGCTGGACACCCTAACCCTAAACCCTAACCCTAACCCAACCCTAACCCTACCTTAACCCTAACCCTAACCCAACACTAACCCTAACCCTAAACCTAAACCCTAACCCTAACCCCTAACCCTAACCCAACCCTAAGCCTAACCCTAACCCCTAGCCCTAGCCCTAGCCCTAACCCTGACCCTAACCCCTAACCCTTAACCCCTAACCCCTAACCCTAACCAAGTTCACAAGTAAACTTCTCGCCCACCTGGAGAGAGTGATTTCATTTGAAAGAGTAAAGACACAATCAGCTCAGTAATTGGCCACGGGGGCTGGAGGGGCCAAGGTTAACCTGAGCTGGAGGAACGTGGGTGCCTGCCTGGATGCTCAGAGGCCAAGGGCTGTTCTGAGACCTGCTTGGACACCCGTGCAGATGGAACAAAGGATCCGCCCAGTCCCAAGAGGGCCCCACCGGCCCTCACGAACGCAACACCAGACTTCCCAGGTGGCGCAGTGGTTAAGAATCCACCTGCCAATGCAGGAGACACGGGTTTGAGCCCTGGTCAGGGAAGATCCCACATGCTGTGGAGCAACTAAGCCCGTGCACCACAACTACTGAGCCTGCGCTCTAGAACCCGCGAGCCCCAACTGCTGAAGCCCACGCGCTTAGAGCCTGTGCTCTGCAACAAGAGAAGCCACCGCAATGAGAAGCCCCCACTCGCCGCAACTAGAGAAAGCCTCCGGGCAGCAATGCAGACCCAACACAGCCCAAAATTCATTAATTAATTAATTAATTAAGAAAAAAAAAAAAAGGCAGCACCTGGGGGCTGGCAGACTGATGCACCAAGTCTTACATCACGTCTACTTAGTATCCTGCATGTCAGGGCCATGCTGGACCTGGGGCTGCCCAGACAGAGTGGGGCCTGCATCACCCTTCCCAGGAGGGAGGGTGGAGGGAAACCCTGCATGACCTCTGAGGCCCTAAGAACCCTTGACTAAGGCTGAGCTCAATTTGAAACAGTGGGTGACCAGAGCGGACATTTCATTCATCTATCAATGAGAATCCAGCACTGGAGGAGCAGAAAACAATGGCCTCGCTCAACCTTGACGCTAATCCTGACATGGACCCTAACCCTAAACTCTGATCCTGACCCTAAGCCCTGACCTAACCTTAGCCTAACCCGTACCCTAAACCTGTACCTTACCCTAACCCATGCTCTACCCGTATCCTACCTGTACCCCAATTCTAACCCATACCCTAACACCCACTCTAACACAGAACCCTAACACCCTGAGACCAAAACCATAAACCTTAACCAATAAGCAAAACCATAACCATAACCAAACCATAAAATATAGTCATTAACCATACCCATAAATAACTCATTAACCATAAAACTTAAACCATAACAGCAACCATAAACCATACACAGCCCCAACCCTCACACCAGCCCCAGCCCTAATGCTAACCCTCCAAACCACTTACACCAAGCCAAGTCTAATCAGATTATACAACTACATCTTGAAAAAGAAAACTGGGGAATTCTCTGGTGGCCCAGTGGTTAGGACTCTGTGCTTTCACTGCCAAGGGCTCGGGTTCGATCCCTGACTGGGGAACTAAGATCCCACAAGCCATGGGACGTGGCCAAAATAAATAAATAAGTAAAATGAAATAAAACCACTATTTTAAAAAAGATTTTAAAAATAAAGGAAAAAAACAAGAAAACTACCCCAGTACAACTTATAAATAGGAATGTAAAAATCTATCACACAATAATAGCAACATGAAACCAACAGAACTTTAAATGGATAATGCCATAAGCAAGTATCTCTACACCAGGAATTTCAGGTTGCTCAACATATGAAAAGTAAGCAATGTATTCAACCACAATAATGGTGTGAAGTAAAAACACATAATCATATCAATTAATGCAAAACATCTACAATGAAAATCCAGTGTTATTTCATGAAAAACACTCAAGAAAGCAGGAATAAAAGGAAATTTGTTCAATATGGAAAAGAGTAGTACAAAAAGCCACAGCAAACATCATGCTCAACGTTAAAGACTGAAAGATTTACTCCTGAAATCAGGAACAGGGCCAGGAAGCTGGCCTTCATCACCGTTACTCAATAGTGTACTGGAAGTTCTACCCAGAATCTTGAGGAAAGAAAGAAAAGGCATCCATGGGTGAATGGAAAAATTAAAACCGTGTCTCTTCACAGAACATAGGTCACATCATCTTATATATAAAACTACCTATAATCAGCAAAGAAATTATTTGAGCTAATCAACTAATTAATAAGCAGTGTTACAGAACAAAACATCAATTCATGAAAATCTATCTTATATGCATACGCTGGCAAAAAATAATCTGAAAAAGAATTTATGAGAACAATTCCATTTTTAATAATGTCAACATCAATATTTAGGAGTATGTTTAATCAAGGTACAAGACTTGTTTTTATGTATGTAAAGTTGTATGTTTGAAATTACTGGAAAGTCAATTACTTTTCAAAACATCATGTCTGTCAACAGCATGCCAGAAAAGCAGAGAAAACATCAAACTTCCATATAGAAGCCAAGCCCTACCCAGATCCAGTTCACCCAAAGTCCACATGTCATTTAGAGGCACTGTGGGAAGGTTATATTAGGAGCCGCCGTGTTCCGTGTTGTGGACGACCTGGATATGGTAGAAACAGTGGGATTTTTGAATTCCAATTTTCCACTTCATTCCACAAAAAAACTATTAGAACTAATAAATCAATTCAGTAAAGTTGCAAAATCAATACACAGAAATCAGTTGCCTTTCTAAACACTAATAATGAACCATCAGAAAGAGAAAGAAAGCAACCCTATTTACAACTGCATCAAAAAGAACAAAATACCTGGGAATAAAGTCAACCAAGGAGGTGAAAGACCTGCACACTGAAAACTTGAAGACATTGATGAAGACATTGAAAGACACACCAATAAATGGAAAGATATCCTGTTCTCATGAAATGGAACAATTAATATTGTTAAAATATCCATGCTACCCGAAGCAGTGGACACAGGGAATGCAATCCCTCCCAAAATTCCATGGTATTTCCCCCCAAAATAGAGCAAATCCTCCTAATATCTGTGGGGAACCACAAAGGACCCCAAATAGCCAAAGAAACCCTGAAAAAAGAGAACGGGCTGGAGGCATCTCCCTCCCTGACGTCACACTCTGCTGAGAAGCTACAGTCACCAAAACAGTGTGGAACTGGCTCAAAACGGGCGCAGGGACCAGAGGAACAGGACAGAGAGACCAGAATTCAACCCACACGGACGGGGTCGGTGAATTTATGACACAGGGACCAAGGGCACACCAAGGAGCACGACACTCCCCACGATAAATGGTGCTGGGAAAACTGGACGCCCCATAACTCACGCTGGCTACCCTGCACACAAACCTGACCCAAACACCCAGCTTTCCACGCCAAGCCCTCCCTCGCTCACACGAAGACGGACCCCCTCAACGGTCAGTCGCCCACAGGAAGCTTCTCCCCACTTTTCCTCACCGTCTCTTCACCTTTTCCTCAGGCATCACCTGGGTCCTCAGGAAACCTAGTTCCCCAGTCAGCGTGGACGCAGCCCCATTTTGTCCTGAAGCCGAAACCCCAGCGAGTCCTAAGGAGACGGAGACCGAGCTCCTCTCAGCAGAGACGCTGAGCCGGGCGTCCTACCCGAAGGCCCCCGCCCCCGCCCCCGCGCCTGAGGCGGCTCAACTCCTCTCAGCTGCCCTCACAATGGAGTTCCATGGAAGGAGCATGCGCTGTGGGTCAGAGAGGCGAACTCGGCGCCACCCTGTGGTCAGTGCAGGAAGTGCAGGCCGCGCCTCCCTCACAGGTCACTGGGGGCAGCGTGCCCTACTGACAGGACTGCTGAATCCATTAAACTGGAAATTCAAACGAAAATGGAGTCTCTATCCCAAAAGTTTTCTAAAAGTAGTTAAGGAACAATTAATTGGAAACCATTTGGAAGGAAGTGAATGTAGATGCAAACTTTACAACTTATACCAAATTCACTCAAAGTTATTCAGAGGCAAATTTTATTTTAGTTTATAATTTATGTTTGGCTGCGTTGGGTCTTCGTTGCTGCATGTGGGCTTTCTCTAGTTGCGTCGAGCGGGGCTACTCTTCGTTGCGGTGCACGGGCTTCTCATTGCGGTGGCTTCTCTTGTGAGCGAGCACGGGCTCTAGGCGCGCAGGCTTCAGTAGTTGTGCCGCGCAGGCTTGGTTGCTCTGCGGCATGTGGGATCTTCCCGGACCAGGGCTCGAGCCCGTGTCCCCTGCATTGGCAGGCGGACTCTTAACCACTGCGTCACCAGGGAAGTCCCCACAGACAAACTTTAAATACAAAACTATTCAAGGGGCTCCCCTGGTGGCGCAGTGGTTGAGAATCTGCCTGCTAATGCAGGGGACACGGGTTCGAGCCCTGGTCTGGGAAGATCCCACATGCCGCGGAGCAACCAGGCCCGTGAGCCACAACTCCTGAACCTGCGCGTCTGGAGCCTGTGCTCCGCAACAAGACAGGCCGCGATAGTGAGAGGCCCGCGCACCGCCATGAAGAGTGGCCCCCGCTTGCCACAACTAGAGAAAGCCTTCGCACAGAAACGAAGACCCAACACAGCCAAAAATAAATAAATTATTTAATCAATTAAAAAGAAAAGCTGTCTCTCAAATTTAACTTCCAGAATATATTCAGGAAAAACGCATATGCCCTTTTTGGCCAACCAAAGAAGCGGGCAATGCAAATCAACACTACAAAGAGGTATCACTTCGAATCAGAAAAAAGGACCATCCTCACAAAGGGTAAAAACCAGATATGCAGGACAAGGAGAGGAGAAAAGGGAGCCTCGGTACGCTGAAGGGGGGAATGTAAATTGCCAACGGCCACTCTGGAGAAGTGTGCTGTGTTTCCTAAAACATCTAAAAAACAGAGCTACAAAGCATAGGGCGCTTCCACTCATGGGCCTATATGTTGGAAAATCCAAAAATCCACCGGACGCAGGCACCCCGTTTACTGCTGCTATGTTTACAACAGCCTCGACTTGGGTACAACTTCATAGTCCTTGGAAGGAAAAAATGGTGAAAGAAAATTTGATACTTAAGCACAACGGAATATTACTCAGCCCTGAAATCAATGAAATGAGGCCAGTTGCAGCAACTCAGGGGGACTTATGTATGGTCATTGAGAGTGAAATCAGTTAGACAGCAAGAGAAACTTATCATATCACTTATAAAGGGAATCTAAAAATCGCCAACCGTGAACTGAATTACAAACAGAACACCATCACACATTTACAAAACACACTTACGGCTGCTTAAGGGGAAAAGTGTGGTGCGGTGATGCATAAACCAGGAGGTTGAAATTGGCACAGATACCGTTCCATACGCCAATAATGTAATCGCCAAGACATACTCATGGTTCAAGGAACTGGACTCAGCACACTCTATTCACAGAAAAAACATATACCTGACTACTAGAAACTAGAAAAGAATTTATTGATGGCTCTCTGTAAGTGACTCAAGTGGATGTACAGCACCAAGAAACACAACATTGCAAATCAGCTCCAGCCCATTATAAAAATTAATTATAAAAAGAGAAAGACAGTGAGAGAGAGAGGAATTCTTACAAAATTCAATCAGGGGCTGTGAGGCAACTGGACTGACCACATCTACACTCACAGCTGAATGGGACGTAAGGCTGGACACCCTAACCCTAAACCCTAACCCTAACCCAACCCTAACCCTACCTTAACCCTAACCCTAACCCAACACTAACCCTAACCCTAAACCTAAACCCTAACCCTAACCCCTAACCCTAACCCAACCCTAAGCCTAACCCTAACCCCTAGCCCTAGCCCTAGCCCTAACCCTGACCCTAACCCCTAACCCTTAACCCCTAACCCCTAACCCTAACCAAGTTCACAAGTAAACTTCTCGCCCACCTGGAGAGAGTGATTTCATTTGAAAGAGTAAAGACACAATCAGCTCAGTAATTGGCCACGGGGGCTGGAGGGGCCAAGGTTAACCTGAGCTGGAGGAACGTGGGTGCCTGCCTGGATGCTCAGAGGCCAAGGGCTGTTCTGAGACCTGCTTGGACACCCGTGCAGATGGAACAAAGGATCCGCCCAGTCCCAAGAGGGCCCCACCGGCCCTCACGAACGCAACACCAGACTTCCCAGGTGGCGCAGTGGTTAAGAATCCACCTGCCAATGCAGGAGACACGGGTTTGAGCCCTGGTCAGGGAAGATCCCACATGCTGTGGAGCAACTAAGCCCGTGCACCACAACTACTGAGCCTGCGCTCTAGAACCCGCGAGCCCCAACTGCTGAAGCCCACGCGCTTAGAGCCTGTGCTCTGCAACAAGAGAAGCCACCGCAATGAGAAGCCCCCACTCGCCGCAACTAGAGAAAGCCTCCGGGCAGCAATGCAGACCCAACACAGCCCAAAATTCATTAATTAATTAATTAATTAAGAAAAAAAAAAAAAGGCAGCACCTGGGGGCTGGCAGACTGATGCACCAAGTCTTACATCACGTCTACTTAGTATCCTGCATGTCAGGGCCATGCTGGACCTGGGGCTGCCCAGACAGAGTGGGGCCTGCATCACCCTTCCCAGGAGGGAGGGTGGAGGGAAACCCTGCATGACCTCTGAGGCCCTAAGAACCCTTGACTAAGGCTGAGCTCAATTTGAAACAGTGGGTGACCAGAGCAGACATTTCATTCATCTATCAATGAGAATCCAGCACTGGAGGAGCAGAAAACAATGGCCTCGCTCAACCTTGACGCTAATCCTGACATGGACCCTAACCCTAAACTCTGATCCTGACCCTAAGCCCTGACCTAACCTTAGCCTAACCCGTACCCTAAACCTGTACCTTACCCTAACCCATGCTCTACCCGTATCCTACCTGTACCCCAATTCTAACCCATACCCTAACACCCACTCTAACACAGAACCCTAACACCCTGAGACCAAAACCATAAACCTTAACCAATAAGCAAAACCATAACCATAACCAAACCATAAAATATAGTCATTAACCATACCCATAAATAACTCATTAACCATAAAACTTAAACCATAACAGCAACCATAAACCATACACAGCCCCAACCCTCACACCAGCCCCAGCCCTAATGCTAACCCTCCAAACCACTTACACCAAGCCAAGTCTAATCAGATTATACAACTACATCTTGAAAAAGAAAACTGGGGAATTCTCTGGTGGCCCAGTGGTTAGGACTCTGTGCTTTCACTGCCAAGGGCTCGGGTTCGATCCCTGACTGGGGAACTAAGATCCCACAAGCCATGGGACGTGGCCAAAATAAATAAATAATTAAAATGAAATAAAACCACTATTTTAAAAAAGATTTTAAAAATAAAGGAAAAAAACAAGAAAACTACCCCAGTACAACTTATAAATAGGAATGTAAAAATCTATCACACAATAATAGCAACATGAAACCAACAGAACTTTAAATGGATAATGCCATAAGCAAGTATCTCTACACCAGGAATTTCAGGTTGCTCAACATATGAAAAGTAAGCAATGTATTCAACCACAATAATGGTGTGAAGTAAAAACACATAATCATATCAATTAATGCAAAACATCTACAATGAAAATCCAGTGTTATTTCATGAAAAACACTCAAGAAAGCAGGAATAAAAGGAAATTTGTTCAATATGGAAAAGAGTAGTACAAAAAGCCACAGCAAACATCATGCTCAACGTTAAAGACTGAAAGATTTACTCCTGAAATCAGGAACAGGGCCAGGAAGCTGGCCTTCATCACCGTTACTCAATAGTGTACTGGAAGTTCTACCCAGAATCTTGAGGAAAGAAAGAAAAGGCATCCATGGGTGAATGGAAAAATTAAAACCGTGTCTCTTCACAGAACATAGGTCACATCATCTTATATATAAAACTACCTATAATCAGCAAAGAAATTATTTGAGCTAATCAACTAATTAATAAGCAGTGTTACAGAACAAAACATCAATTCATGAAAATCTATCTTATATGCATACGCTGGCAAAAAATAATCTGAAAAAGAATTTATGAGAACAATTCCATTTTTAATAATGTCAACATCAATATTTAGGAGTATGTTTAATCAAGGTACAAGACTTGTTTTTATGTATGTAAAGTTGTATGTTTGAAATTACTGGAAAGTCAATTACTTTTCAAAACATCATGTCTGTCAACAGCATGCCAGAAAAGCAGAGAAAACATCAAACTTCCATATAGAAGCCAAGCCCTACCCAGATCCAGTTCACCCAAAGTCCACATGTCATTTAGAGGCACTGTGGGAAGGTTATATTAGGAGCCGCCGTGTTCCGTGTTGTGGACGACCTGGATATGGTAGAAACAGTGGGATTTTTGAATTCCAATTTTCCACTTCATTCCACAAAAAAACTATTAGAACTAATAAATCAATTCAGTAAAGTTGCAAAATCAATACACAGAAATCAGTTGCCTTTCTAAACACTAATAATGAACCATCAGAAAGAGAAAGAAAGCAACCCTATTTACAACTGCATCAAAAAGAACAAAATACCTGGGAATAAAGTCAACCAAGGAGGTGAAAGACCTGCACACTGAAAACTTGAAGACATTGATGAAGACATTGAAAGACACACCAATAAATGGAAAGATATCCTGTTCTCATGAAATGGAACAATTAATATTGTTAAAATATCCATGCTACCCGAAGCAGTGGACACAGGGAATGCAATCCCTCCCAAAATTCCATGGTATTTCCCCCCAAAATAGAGCAAATCCTCCTAATATCTGTGGGGAACCACAAAGGACCCCAAATAGCCAAAGAAACCCTGAAAAAAGAGAACGGGCTGGAGGCATCTCCCTCCCTGACGTCACACTCTGCTCAGAAGCTACAGTCACCAAAACAGTGTGGAACTGGCTCAAAACGGGCGCAGGGACCAGAGGAACAGGACAGAGAGACCAGAATTCAACCCACACGGACGGGGTCGGTGAATTTATGACACAGGGACCAAGGGCACACCAAGGAGCACGACACTCCCCACGATAAATGGTGCTGGGAAAACTGGACGCCCCATAACTCACGCTGGCTACCCTGCACACAAACCTGACCAAACACCCAGCTTTCCACGCCAAGCCCTCCCTCGCTCACACGAAGACGGACCCCCTCAACGGTCAGTCGCCCACAGGAAGCTTCTCCCCACTTTTCCTCACCGTCTCTTCACCTTTTCCTCAGGCATCACCTGGGTCCTCAGGAAACCTAGTTCCCCAGTCAGCGTGGACGCAGCCCCATTTTGTCCTGAAGCCGAAACCCCAGCGAGTCCTAAGGAGACGGAGACCGAGCTCCTCTCAGCAGAGACGCTGAGCCGGGCGTCCTACCCGAAGGCCCCCGCCCCCGCCCCCGCGCCTGAGGCGGCTCAACTCCTCTCAGCTGCCCTCACAATGGAGTTCCATGGAACGAGCATGCGCTGTGGGTCAGAGAGGCGAACTCGGCGCCACCCTGTGGTCAGTGCAGAAAGTGCAGGCCGCGCCTCCCTCACAGGTCACTGGAGGCAGCGTGCCCTACTGACAGGACTGCTGAATCCATTAAACTGGAAATTCAAACGAAAATGGAGTCTCTATCCCAAAAGTTTTCTAAAAGTAGTTAAGGAACAATTAATTGGAAACCATTTGGAAGGAAGTGAATGTAGATGCAAACTTTACAACTTATACCAAATTCACTCAAAGTTATTCAGAGGCAAATTTTATTTTAGTTTATAATTTATGTTTGGCTGCGTTGGGTCTTCGTTGCTGCATGTGGGCTTTCTCTAGTTGCGTCGAGCGGGGCTACTCTTCGTTGCGGTGCACGGGCTTCTCATTGCGGTGGCTTCTCTTGTGAGCGAGCACGGGCTCTAGGCGCGCAGGCTTCAGTAGTTGTGCCGCGCAGGCTTGGTTGCTCTGCGGCATGTGGGATCTTCCCGGACCAGGGCTCGAGCCCGTGTCCCCTGCATTGGCAGGCGGACTCTTAACCACTGCGTCACCAGGGAAGTCCCCACAGACAAACTTTAAATACAAAACTATTCAAGGGGCTCCCCTGGTGGCGCAGTGGTTGAGAATCTGCCTGCTAATGCAGGGGACACGGGTTCGAGCCCTGGTCTGGGAAGATCCCACATGCCGCGGAGCAACCAGGCCCGTGAGCCACAACTCCTGAACCTGCGCGTCTGGAGCCTGTGCTCCGCAACAAGACAGGCCGCGATAGTGAGAGGCCCGCGCACCGCCATGAAGAGTGGCCCCCGCTTGCCACAACTAGAGAAAGCCTTCGCACAGAAACGAAGACCCAACACAGCCAAAAATAAATAAATTATTTAATCAATTAAAAAGAAAAGCTGTCTCTCAAATTTAACTTCCAGAATATATTCAGGAAAAACGCATACGCCCTTTTTGGCCAACCAAAGAAGCGGGCAATGCAAATCAACACTACAAAGAGGTATCACTTCGAATCAGAAAAAAGGACCATCCTCACAAAGGGTAAAAACCAGATATGCAGGACAAGGAGAGGAGAAAAGGGAGCCTCGGTACGCTGAAGGGGGGAATGTAAATTGCCAACGGCCACTCTGGAGAAGTGTGCTGTGTTTCCTAAAACATCTAAAAAACAGAGCTACAAAGCATAGGGCGCTTCCACTCATGGGCCTATATGTTGGAAAATCCAAAAATCCACCGGACGCAGGCACCCCGTTTACTGCTGCTATGTTTACAACAGCCTCGACTTGGGTACAACTTCATAGTCCTTGGAAGGAAAAAATGGTGAAAGAAAATTTGATACTTAAGCACAACGGAATATTACTCAGCCCTGAAATCAATGAAATGAGGCCAGTTGCAGCAACTCAGGGGGACTTATGTATGGTCATTGAGAGTGAAATCAGTTAGACAGCAAGAGAAACTTATCATATCACTTATAAAGGGAATCTAAAAATCGCCAACCGTGAACTGAATTACAAACAGAACACCATCACACATTTACAAAACACACTTATGGCTGCTTAAGGGGAAAAGTGTGGTGCGGTGATGCATAAACCAGGAGGTTGAAATTGGCACAGATACCGTTCCATACGCCAATAATGTAATCGCCAAGACATACTCATGGTTCAAGGAACTGGACTCAGCACACTCTATTCACAGAAAAAACATATACCTGACTACTAGAAACTAGAAAAGAATTTATTGATGTCTCTCTGTAAGTGACTCAAGTGGATGTACAGCACCAAGAAACACAACATTGCAAATCAGCTCCAGCCCATTATAAAAATTAATTATAAAAAGAGAAAGACAGTGAGAGAGAGAGGAATTCTTACAAAATTCAATCAGGGGCTGTGAGGCAATTGGACTGACCACATCTACACTCACAGCTGAATGGGACATAAGGCTGGACACCCTAACCCTAAACCCTAACCCTAACCCAACCCTAACCCTACCTTAACCCTAACCCTAACCCAACACTAACCCTAACCCTGAACCTAAACCCTAACCCTAACCCCTAACCCTAACCCAACCCTAAGCCTAACCCTAACCCCTAGCCCTAGCCCTAGCCCTAACCCTGACCCTAACCCCTAACCCTTAACCCCTAACCCCTAACCCTAACCAAGTTCACAAGTAAACTTCTCGCCCACCTGGAGAGAGTGATTTCATTTGAAAGAGTAAAGACACAATCAGCTCAGTAATTGGCCACGGGGGCTGGAGGGGCCAAGGTTAACCTGAGCTGGAGGAACGTGGGTGCCTGCCTGGATGCTCAGAGGCCAAGGGCTGTTCTGAGACCTGCTTGGACACCCGTGCAGATGGAACAAAGGATCCGCCCAGTCCCAAGAGGGCCCCACCGGCCCTCACGAACGCAACACCAGACTTCCCAGGTGGCGCAGTGGTTAAGAATCCACCTGCCAATGCAGGAGACACGGGTTTGAGCCCTGGTCAGGGAAGATCCCACATGCTGTGGAGCAACTAAGCCCGTGCACCACAACTACTGAGCCTGCGCTCTAGAACCCGCGAGCCCCAACTGCTGAAGCCCACGCGCTTAGAGCCTGTGCTCTGCAACAAGAGAAGCCACCGCAATGAGAAGCCCCCACTCGCCGCAACTAGAGAAAGCCTCCGGGCAGCAATGCAGACCCAACACAGCCCAAAATTCATTAATTAATTAATTAATTAAGAAAAAAAAAAAAGGCAGCACCTGGGGGCTGGCAGACTGATGCACCAAGTCTTACATCACGTCTACTTAGTATCCTGCATGTCAGGGCCATGCTGGACCTGGGGCTGCCCAGACAGAGTGGGGCCTGCATCACCCTTCCCAGGAGGGAGGGTGGAGGGAAACCCTGCATGACCTCTGAGGCCCTAAGAACCCTTGACTAAGGCTGAGCTCAATTTGAAACAGTGGGTGACCAGAGCAGACATTTCATTCATCTATCAATGAGAATCCAGCACTGGAGGAGCAGAAAACAATGGCCTCGCTCAACCTTGACGCTAATCCTGACATGGACCCTAACCCTAAACTCTGATCCTGACCCTAAGCCCTGACCTAACCTTAGCCTAACCCGTACCCTAAACCTGTACCTTACCCTAACCCATGCTCTACCCGTATCCTACCTGTACCCCAATTCTAACCCATACCCTAACACCCACTCTAACACAGAACCCTAACACCCTGAGACCAAAACCATAAACCTTAACCAATAAGCAAAACCATAACCATAACCAAACCATAAAATATAGTCATTAACCATACCCATAAATAACTCATTAACCATAAAACTTAAACCATAACAGCAACCATAAACCATACACAGCCCCAACCCTCACACCAGCCCCAGCCCTAATGCTAACCCTCCAAACCACTTACACCAAGCCAAGTCTAATCAGATTATACAACTACATCTTGAAAAAGAAAACTGGGGAATTCTCTGGTGGCCCAGTGGTTAGGACTCTGTGCTTTCACTGCCAAGGGCTCGGGTTCGATCCCTGACTGGGGAACTAAGATCCCACAAGCCATGGGACGTGGCCAAAATAAATAAATAAGTAAAATGAAATAAAACCACTATTTTAAAAAAGATTTTAAAAATAAAGGAAAAAAACAAGAAAACTACCCCAGTACAACTTATAAATAGGAATGTAAAAATCTATCACACAATAATAGCAACATGAAACCAACAGAACTTTAAATGGATAATGCCATAAGCAAGTATCTCTACACCAGGAATTTCAGGTTGCTCAACATATGAAAAGTAAGCAATGTATTCAACCACAATAATGGTGTGAAGTAAAAACACATAATCATATCAATTAATGCAAAACATCTACAATGAAAATCCAGTGTTATTTCATGAAAAACACTCAAGAAAGCAGGAATAAAAGGAAATTTGTTCAATATGGAAAAGAGTAGTACAAAAAGCCACAGCAAACATCATGCTCAACGTTAAAGACTGAAAGATTTACTCCTGAAATCAGGAACAGGGCCAGGAAGCTGGCCTTCATCACCGTTACTCAATAGTGTACTGGAAGTTCTACCCAGAATCTTGAGGAAAGAAAGAAAAGGCATCCATGGGTGAATGGAAAAATTAAAACCGTGTCTCTTCACAGAACATAGGTCACATCATCTTATATATAAAACTACCTATAATCAGCAAAGAAATTATTTGAGCTAATCAACTAATTAATAAGCAGTGTTACAGAACAAAACATCAATTCATGAAAATCTATCTTATATGCATACGCTGGCAAAAAATAATCTGAAAAAGAATTTATGAGAACAATTCCATTTTTAATAATGTCAACATCAATATTTAGGAGTATGTTTAATCAAGGTACAAGACTTGTTTTTATGTATGTAAAGTTGTATGTTTGAAATTACTGGAAAGTCAATTACTTTTCAAAACATCATGTCTGTCAACAGCATGCCAGAAAAGCAGAGAAAACATCAAACTTCCATATAGAAGCCAAGCCCTACCCAGATCCAGTTCACCCAAAGTCCACATGTCATTTAGAGGCACTGTGGGAAGGTTATATTAGGAGCCGCCGTGTTCCGTGTTGTGGACGACCTGGATATGGTAGAAACAGTGGGATTTTTGAATTCCAATTTTCCACTTCATTCCACAAAAAAACTATTAGAACTAATAAATCAATTCAGTAAAGTTGCAAAATCAATACACAGAAATCAGTTGCCTTTCTAAACACTAATAATGAACCATCAGAAAGAGAAAGAAAGCAACCCTATTTACAACTGCATCAAAAAGAACAAAATACCTGGGAATAAAGTCAACCAAGGAGGTGAAAGACCTGCACACTGAAAACTTTAAGACATTGATGAAGACATTGAAAGACACACCAATAAATGGAAAGATATCCTGTTCTCATGAAATGGAACAATTAATATTGTTAAAATATCCATGCTACCCGAAGCAGTGGACACAGGGAATGCAATCCCTCCCAAAATTCCATGGTATTTCCCCCCAAAATAGAGCAAATCCTCCTAATATCTGTGGGGAACCACAAAGGACCCCAAATAGCCAAAGAAACCCTGAAAAAAGAGAACGGGCTGGAGGCATCTCCCTCCCTGACGTCACACTCTGCTCAGAAGCTACAGTCACCAAAACAGTGTGGAACTGGCTCAAAACGGGCGCAGGGACCAGAGGAACAGGACAGAGAGACCAGAATTCAACCCACACGGACGGGGTCGGTGAATTTATGACACAGGGACCAAGGGCACACCAAGGAGCACGACACTCCCCACGATAAATGGTGCTGGGAAAACTGGACGCCCCATAACTCACGCTGGCTACCCTGCACACAAACCTGACCAAACACCCAGCTTTCCACGCCAAGCCCTCCCTCGCTCACACGAAGACGGACCCCCTCAACGGTCAGTCGCCCACAGGAAGCTTCTCCCCACTTTTCCTCACCGTCTCTTCACCTTTTCCTCAGGCATCACCTGGGTCCTCAGGAAACCTAGTTCCCCAGTCAGCGTGGACGCAGCCCCATTTTGTCCTGAAGCCGAAACCCCAGCGAGTCCTGAGGAGACGGAGACCGAGCTCCTCTCAGCAGAGACGCTGAGCCGGGCGTCCTACCCGAAGGCCCCCGCCCCCGCCCCCGCGCCTGAGGCGGCTCAACTCCTCTCAGCTGCCCTCACAATGGAGTTCCATGGAAGGAGCATGCGCTGTGGGTCAGAGAGGCGAACTCGGCGCCACCCTGTGGTCAGTGCAGAAAGTGCAGGCCGCGCCTCCCTCACAGGTCACTGGAGGCAGCGTGCCCTACTGACAGGACTGCTGAATCCATTAAACTGGAAATTCAAACGAAAATGGAGTCTCTATCCCAAAAGTTTTCTAAAAGTAGTTAAGGAACAATTAATTGGAAACCATTTGGAAGGAAGTGAATGTAGATGCAAACTTTACAACTTATACCAAATTCACTCAAAGTTTTTCAGAGGCAAATTTTATTTTAGTTTATAATTTATGTTTGGCTGCGTTGGGTC
Organism: Balaenoptera ricei; assembly: GCF_028023285.1. NCBI lineage: Eukaryota > Metazoa > Chordata > Mammalia > Artiodactyla > Balaenopteridae > Balaenoptera > Balaenoptera ricei. The sequence goes on along the minus strand of NW_026777416.1, from coordinate 1,046,394 downwards.
TTCGTTGCTGCATGTGGGCTTTCTCTAGTTGCGTCGAGCGGGGCTACTCTTCGTTGCGGTGCACGGGCTTCTCATTGCGGTGGCTTCTCTTGTGAGCGAGCACGGGCTCTAGGCGCGCAGGCTTCAGTAGTTGTGCCGCGCAGGCTTGGTTGCTCTGCGGCATGTGGGATCTTCCCGGACCAGGGCTCGAGCCCGTGTCCCCTGCATTGGCAGGCGGACTCTTAACCACTGCGTCACCAGGGAAGTCCCCACAGACAAACTTTAAATACAAAACTATTCAAGGGGCTCCCCTGGTGGCGCAGTGGTTGAGAATCTGCCTGCTAATGCAGGGGACACGGGTTCGAGCCCTGGTCTGGGAAGATCCCACATGCCGCGGAGCAACCAGGCCCGTGAGCCACAACTCCTGAACCTGCGCGTCTGGAGCCTGTGCTCCGCAACAAGACAGGCCGCGATAGTGAGAGGCCCGCGCACCGCCATGAAGAGTGGCCCCCGCTTGCCACAACTAGAGAAAGCCTTCGCACAGAAACGAAGACCCAACACAGCCAAAAATAAATAAATTATTTAATCAATTAAAAAGAAAAGCTGTCTCTCAAATTTAACTTCCAGAATATATTCAGGAAAAACGCATACGCCCTTTTTGGCCAACCAAAGAAGCGGGCAATGCAAATCAACACTACAAAGAGGTATCACTTCGAATCAGAAAAAAGGACCATCCTCACAAAGGGTAAAAACCAGATATGCAGGACAAGGAGAGGAGAAAAGGGAGCCTCGGTACGCTGAAGGGGGGAATGTAAATTGCCAACGGCCACTCTGGAGAAGTGTGCTGTGTTTCCTAAAACATCTAAAAAACAGAGCTACAAAGCATAGGGCGCTTCCACTCATGGGCCTATATGTTGGAAAATCCAAAAATCCACCGGACGCAGGCACCCCGTTTACTGCTGCTATGTTTACAACAGCCTCGACTTGGGTACAACTTCATAGTCCTTGGAAGGAAAAAATGGTGAAAGAAAATTTGATACTTAAGCACAACGGAATATTACTCAGCCCTGAAATCAATGAAATGAGGCCAGTTGCAGCAACTCAGGGGGACTTATGTATGGTCATTGAGAGTGAAATCAGTTAGACAGCAAGAGAAACTTATCATATCACTTATAAAGGGAATCTAAAAATCGCCAACCGTGAACTGAATTACAAACAGAACACCATCACACATTTACAAAACACACTTACGGCTGCTTAAGGGGAAAAGTGTGGTGCGGTGATGCATAAACCAGGAGGTTGAAATTGGCACAGATACCGTTCCATACGCCAATAATGTAATCGCCAAGACATACTCATGGTTCAAGGAACTGGACTCAGCACACTCTATTCACAGAAAAAACATATACCTGACTACTAGAAACTAGAAAAGAATTTATTGATGTCTCTCTGTAAGTGACTCAAGTGGATGTACAGCACCAAGAAACACAACATTGCAAATCAGCTCCAGCCCATTATAAAAATTAATTATAAAAAGAGAAAGACAGTGAGAGAGAGAGGAATTCTTACAAAATTCAATCAGGGGCTGTGAGGCAACTGGACTGACCACATCTACACTCACAGCTGAATGGGACGTAAGGCTGGACACCCTAACCCTAAACCCTAACCCTAACCCAACCCTAACCCTACCTTAACCCTAACCCTAACCCAACACTAACCCTAACCCTAAACCTAAACCCTAACCCTAACCCCTAACCCTAACCCAACCCTAAGCCTAACCCTAACCCCTAGCCCTAGCCCTAGCCCTAACCCTGACCCTAACCCCTAACCCTTAACCCTAACCAAGTTCACAAGTAAACTTCTCGCCCACCTGGAGAGAGTGATTTCATTTGAAAGAGTAAAGACACAATCAGCTCAGTAATTGGCCACGGGGGCTGGAGGGGCCAAGGTTAACCTGAGCTGGAGGAACGTGGGTGCCTGCCTGGATGCTCAGAGGCCAAGGGCTGTTCTGAGACCTGCTTGGACACCCGTGCAGATGGAACAAAGGATCCGCCCAGTCCCAAGAGGGCCCCACCGGCCCTCACGAACGCAACACCAGACTTCCCAGGTGGCGCAGTGGTTAAGAATCCACCTGCCAATGCAGGAGACACGGGTTTGAGCCCTGGTCAGGGAAGATCCCACATGCTGTGGAGCAACTAAGCCCGTGCACCACAACTACTGAGCCTGCGCTCTAGAACCCGCGAGCCCCAACTGCTGAAGCCCACGCGCTTAGAGCCTGTGCTCTGCAACAAGAGAAGCCACCGCAATGAGAAGCCCCCACTCGCCGCAACTAGAGAAAGCCTCCGGGCAGCAATGCAGACCCAACACAGCCCAAAATTCATTAATTAATTAATTAATTAAGAAAAAAAAAAAAGGCAGCACCTGGGGGCTGGCAGACTGATGCACCAAGTCTTACATCACGTCTACTTAGTATCCTGCATGTCAGGGCCATGCTGGACCTGGGGCTGCCCAGACAGAGTGGGGCCTGCATCACCCTTCCCAGGAGGGAGGGTGGAGGGAAACCCTGCATGACCTCTGAGGCCCTAAGAACCCTTGACTAAGGCTGAGCTCAATTTGAAACAGTGGGTGACCAGAGCAGACATTTCATTCATCTATCAATGAGAATCCAGCACTGGAGGAGCAGAAAACAATGGCCTCGCTCAACCTTGACGCTAATCCTGACATGGACCCTAACCCTAAACTCTGATCCTGACCCTAAGCCCTGACCTAACCTTAGCCTAACCCGTACCCTAAACCTGTACCTTACCCTAACCCATGCTCTACCCGTATCCTACCTGTACCCCAATTCTAACCCATACCCTAACACCCACTCTAACACAGAACCCTAACACCCTGAGACCAAAACCATAAACCTTAACCAATAAGCAAAACCATAACCATAACCAAACCATAAAATATAGTCATTAACCATACCCATAAATAACTCATTAACCATAAAACTTAAACCATAACAGCAACCATAAACCATACACAGCCCCAACCCTCACACCAGCCCCAGCCCTAATGCTAACCCTCCAAACCACTTACACCAAGCCAAGTCTAATCAGATTATACAACTACATCTTGAAAAAGAAAACTGGGGAATTCTCTGGTGGCCCAGTGGTTAGGACTCTGTGCTTTCACTGCCAAGGGCTCGGGTTCGATCCCTGACTGGGGAACTAAGATCCCACAAGCCATGGGACGTGGCCAAAATAAATAAATAATTAAAATGAAATAAAACCACTATTTTAAAAAAGATTTTAAAAATAAAGGAAAAAAACAAGAAAACTACCCCAGTACAACTTATAAATAGGAATGTAAAAATCTATCACACAATAATAGCAACATGAAACCAACAGAACTTTAAATGGATAATGCCATAAGCAAGTATCTCTACACCAGGAATTTCAGGTTGCTCAACATATGAAAAGTAAGCAATGTATTCAACCACAATAATGGTGTGAAGTAAAAACACATAATCATATCAATTAATGCAAAACATCTACAATGAAAATCCAGTGTTATTTCATGAAAAACACTCAAGAAAGCAGGAATAAAAGGAAATTTGTTCAATATGGAAAAGAGTAGTACAAAAAGCCACAGCAAACATCATGCTCAACGTTAAAGACTGAAAGATTTACTCCTGAAATCAGGAACAGGGCCAGGAAGCTGGCCTTCATCACCGTTACTCAATAGTGTACTGGAAGTTCTACCCAGAATCTTGAGGAAAGAAAGAAAAGGCATCCATGGGTGAATGGAAAAATTAAAACCGTGTCTCTTCACAGAACATAGGTCACATCATCTTATATATAAAACTACCTATAATCAGCAAAGAAATTATTTGAGCTAATCAACTAATTAATAAGCAGTGTTACAGAACAAAACATCAATTCATGAAAATCTATCTTATATGCATACGCTGGCAAAAAATAATCTGAAAAAGAATTTATGAGAACAATTCCATTTTTAATAATGTCAACATCAATATTTAGGAGTATGTTTAATCAAGGTACAAGACTTGTTTTTATGTATGTAAAGTTGTATGTTTGAAATTACTGGAAAGTCAATTACTTTTCAAAACATCATGTCTGTCAACAGCATGCCAGAAAAGCAGAGAAAACATCAAACTTCCATATAGAAGCCAAGCCTTACCCAGATCCAGTTCACCCAAAGTCCACATGTCATTTAGAGGCACTGTGGGAAGGTTATATTAGGAGCCGCCGTGTTCCGTGTTGTGGACGACCTGGATATGGTAGAAACAGTGGGATTTTTGAATTCCAATTTTCCACTTCATTCCACAAAAAAACTATTAGAACTAATAAATCAATTCAGTAAAGTTGCAAAATCAATACACAGAAATCAGTTGCCTTTCTAAACACTAATAATGAACCATCAGAAAGAGAAAGAAAGCAACCCTATTTACAACTGCATCAAAAAGAACAAAATACCTGGGAATAAAGTCAACCAAGGAGGTGAAAGACCTGCACACTGAAAACTTGAAGACATTGATGAAGACATTGAAAGACACACCAATAAATGGAAAGATATCCTGTTCTCATGGAATGGAACAATTAATATTGTTAAAATATCCATGCTACCCGAAGCAGTGGACACAGGGAATGCAATCCCTCCCAAAATTCCACGGTATTTCCCCCCAAAATAGAGCAAATCCTCCTAATATCTGTGGGGAACCACAAAGGACCCCAAATAGCCAAAGAAACCCTGAAAAAAGAGAACGGGCTGGAGGCATCTCCCTCCCTGACGTCACACTCTGCTCAGAAGCTACAGTCACCAAAACAGTGTGGAACTGGCTCAAAACGGGCGCAGGGACCAGAGGAACAGGACAGAGAGACCAGAATTCAACCCACACGGACGGGGTCGGTGAATTTATGACACAGGGACCAAGGGCACACCAAGGAGCACGACACTCCCCACGATAAATGGTGCTGGGAAAACTGGACGCCCCATAACTCACGCTGGCTACCCTGCACACAAACCTGACCCAAACACCCAGCTTTCCACGCCAAGCCCTCCCTCGCTCACACGAAGACGGACCCCCTCAACGGTCAGTCGCCCACAGGAAGCTTCTCCCCACTTTTCCTCACCGTCTCTTCACCTTTTCCTCAGGCATCACCTGGGTCCTCAGGAAACCTAGTTCCCCAGTCAGCGTGGACGCAGCCCCATTTTGTCCTGAAGCCGAAACCCCAGCGAGTCCTGAGGAGACGGAGACCGAGCTCCTCTCAGCAGAGACGCTGAGCCGGGCGTCCTACCCGAAGGCCCCCGCCCCCGCCCCCGCGCCTGAGGCGGCTCAACTCCTCTCAGCTGCCCTCACAATGGAGTTCCATGGAAGGAGCATGCGCTGTGGGTCAGAGAGGCGAACTCGGCGCCACCCTGTGGTCAGTGCAGGAAGTGCAGGCCGCGCCTCCCTCACAGGTCACTGGGGGCAGCGTGCCCTACTGACAGGACTGCTGAATCCATTAAACTGGAAATTCAAACGAAAATGGAGTCTCTATCCCAAAAGTTTTCTAAAAGTAGTTAAGGAACAATTAATTGGAAACCATTTGGAAGGAAGTGAATGTAGATGCAAACTTTACAACTTATACCAAATTCACTCAAAGTTATTCAGAGGCAAATTTTATTTTAGTTTATAATTTATGTTTGGCTGCGTTGGGTCTTCGTTGCTGCATGTGGGCTTTCTCTAGTTGCGTCGAGCGGGGCTACTCTTCGTTGCGGTGCACGGGCTTCTCATTGCGGTGGCTTCTCTTGTGAGCGAGCACGGGCTCTAGGCGCGCAGGCTTCAGTAGTTGTGCCGCGCAGGCTTGGTTGCTCTGCGGCATGTGGGATCTTCCCGGACCAGGGCTCGAGCCCGTGTCCCCTGCATTGGCAGGCGGACTCTTAACCACTGCGTCACCAGGGAAGTCCCCACAGACAAACTTTAAATACAAAACTATTCAAGGGGCTCCCCTGGTGGCGCAGTGGTTGAAAATCTGCCTGCTAATGCAGGGGACACGGGTTCGAGCCCTGGTCTGGGAAGATCCCACATGCCGCGGAGCAACCAGGCCCGTGAGCCACAACTCCTGAACCTGCGCGTCTGGAGCCTGTGCTCCGCAACAAGACAGGCCGCGATAGTGAGAGGCCCGCGCACCGCCATGAAGAGTGGCCCCCGCTTGCCACAACTAGAGAAAGCCTTCGCACAGAAACGAAGACCCAACACAGCCAAAAATAAATAAATTATTTAATCAATTAAAAAGAAAAGCTGTCTCTCAAATTTAACTTCCAGAATATATTCAGGAAAAACGCATACGCCCTTTTTGGCCAACCAAAGAAGCGGGCAATGCAAATCAACACTACAAAGAGGTATCACTTCGAATCAGAAAAAAGGACCATCCTCACAAAGGGTAAAAACCAGATATGCAGGACAAGGAGAGGAGAAAAGGGAGCCTCGGTACGCTGAAGGGGGGAATGTAAATTGCCAACGGCCACTCTGGAGAAGTGTGCTGTGTTTCCTAAAACATCTAAAAAACAGAGCTACAAAGCATAGGGCGCTTCCACTCATGGGCCTATATGTTGGAAAATCCAAAAATCCACCGGACGCAGGCACCCCGTTTACTGCTGCTATGTTTACAACAGCCTCGACTTGGGTACAACTTCATAGTCCTTGGAAGGAAAAAATGGTGAAAGAAAATTTGATACTTAAGCACAACGGAATATTACTCAGCCCTGAAATCAATGAAATGAGGCCAGTTGCAGCAACTCAGGGGGACTTATGTATGGTCATTGAGAGTGAAATCAGTTAGACAGCAAGAGAAACTTATCATATCACTTATAAAGGGAATCTAAAAATCGCCAACCGTGAACTGAATTACAAACAGAACACCATCACACATTTACAAAACACACTTATGGCTGCTTAAGGGGAAAAGTGTGGTGCGGTGATGCATAAACCAGGAGGTTGAAATTGGCACAGATACCGTTCCATACGCCAATAATGTAATCGCCAAGACATACTCATGGTTCAAGGAACTGGACTCAGCACACTCTATTCACAGAAAAAACATATACCTGACTACTAGAAACTAGAAAAGAATTTATTGATGTCTCTCTGTAAGTGACTCAAGTGGATGTACAGCACCAAGAAACACAACATTGCAAATCAGCTCCAGCCCATTATAAAAATTAATTATAAAAAGAGAAAGACAGTGAGAGAGAGAGGAATTCTTACAAAATTCAATCAGGGGCTGTGAGGCAACTGGACTGACCACATCTACACTCACAGCTGAATGGGACATAAGGCTGGACACCCTAACCCTAAACCCTAACCCTAACCCAACCCTAACCCTACCTTAACCCTAACCCTAACCCAACACTAACCCTAACCCTGAACCTAAACCCTAACCCTAACCCCTAACCCTAACCCAACCCTAAGCCTAACCCTAACCCCTAGCCCTAGCCCTAGCCCTAACCCTGACCCTAACCCCTAACCCTTAACCCCTAACCCCTAACCCTAACCAAGTTCACAAGTAAACTTCTCGCCCACCTGGAGAGAGTGATTTCATTTGAAAGAGTAAAGACACAATCAGCTCAGTAATTGGCCACGGGGGCTGGAGGGGCCAAGGTTAACCTGAGCTGGAGGAACGTGGGTGCCTGCCTGGATGCTCAGAGGCCAAGGGCTGTTCTGAGACCTGCTTGGACACCCGTGCAGATGGAACAAAGGATCCGCCCAGTCCCAAGAGGGCCCCACCGGCCCTCACGAACGCAACACCAGACTTCCCAGGTGGCGCAGTGGTTAAGAATCCACCTGCCAATGCAGGAGACACGGGTTTGAGCCCTGGTCAGGGAAGATCCCACATGCTGTGGAGCAACTAAGCCCGTGCACCACAACTACTGAGCCTGCGCTCTAGAACCCGCGAGCCCCAACTGCTGAAGCCCACGCGCTTAGAGCCTGTGCTCTGCAACAAGAGAAGCCACCGCAATGAGAAGCCCCCACTCGCCGCAACTAGAGAAAGCCTCCGGGCAGCAATGCAGACCCAACACAGCCCAAAATTCATTAATTAATTAATTAATTAAGAAAAAAAAAAAAGGCAGCACCTGGGGGCTGGCAGACTGATGCACCAAGTCTTACATCACGTCTACTTAGTATCCTGCATGTCAGGGCCATGCTGGACCTGGGGCTGCCCAGACAGAGTGGGGCCTGCATCACCCTTCCCAGGAGGGAGGGTGGAGGGAAACCCTGCATGACCTCTGAGGCCCTAAGAACCCTTGACTAAGGCTGAGCTCAATTTGAAACAGTGGGTGACCAGAGCAGACATTTCATTCATCTATCAATGAGAATCCAGCACTGGAGGAGCAGAAAACAATGGCCTCGCTCAACCTTGACGCTAATCCTGACATGGACCCTAACCCTAAACTCTGATCCTGACCCTAAGCCCTGACCTAACCTTAGCCTAACCCGTACCCTAAACCTGTACCTTACCCTAACCCATGCTCTACCCGTATCCTACCTGTACCCCAATTCTAACCCATACCCTAACACCCACTCTAACACAGAACCCTAACACCCTGAGACCAAAACCATAAACCTTAACCAATAAGCAAAACCATAACCATAACCAAACCATAAAATATAGTCATTAACCATACCCATAAATAACTCATTAACCATAAAACTTAAACCATAACAGCAACCATAAACCATACACAGCCCCAACCCTCACACCAGCCCCAGCCCTAATGCTAACCCTCCAAACCACTTACACCAAGCCAAGTCTAATCAGATTATACAACTACATCTTGAAAAAGAAAACTGGGGAATTCTCTGGTGGCCCAGTGGTTAGGACTCTGTGCTTTCACTGCCAAGGGCTCGGGTTCGATCCCTGACTGGGGAACTAAGATCCCACAAGCCATGGGACGTGGCCAAAATAAATAAATAATTAAAATGAAATAAAACCACTATTTTAAAAAAGATTTTAAAAATAAAGGAAAAAAACAAGAAAACTACCCCAGTACAACTTATAAATAGGAATGTAAAAATCTATCACACAATAATAGCAACATGAAACCAACAGAACTTTAAATGGATAATGCCATAAGCAAGTATCTCTACACCAGGAATTTCAGGTTGCTCAACATATGAAAAGTAAGCAATGTATTCAACCACAATAATGGTGTGAAGTAAAAACACATAATCATATCAATTAATGCAAAACATCTACAATGAAAATCCAGTGTTATTTCATGAAAAACACTCAAGAAAGCAGGAATAAAAGGAAATTTGTTCAATATGGAAAAGAGTAGTACAAAAAGCCACAGCAAACATCATGCTCAACGTTAAAGACTGAAAGATTTACTCCTGAAATCAGGAACAGGGCCAGGAAGCTGGCCTTCATCACCGTTACTCAATAGTGTACTGGAAGTTCTACCCAGAATCTTGAGGAAAGAAAGAAAAGGCATCCATGGGTGAATGGAAAAATTAAAACCGTGTCTCTTCACAGAACATAGGTCACATCATCTTATATATAAAACTACCTATAATCAGCAAAGAAATTATTTGAGCTAATCAACTAATTAATAAGCAGTGTTACAGAACAAAACATCAATTCATGAAAATCTATCTTATATGCATACGCTGGCAAAAAATAATCTGAAAAAGAATTTATGAGAACAATTCCATTTTTAATAATGTCAACATCAATATTTAGGAGTATGTTTAATCAAGGTACAAGACTTGTTTTTATGTATGTAAAGTTGTATGTTTGAAATTACTGGAAAGTCAATTACTTTTCAAAACATCATGTCTGTCAACAGCATGCCAGAAAAGCAGAGAAAACATCAAACTTCCATATAGAAGCCAAGCCTTACCCAGATCCAGTTCACCCAAAGTCCACATGTCATTTAGAGGCACTGTGGGAAGGTTATATTAGGAGCCGCCGTGTTCCGTGTTGTGGACGACCTGGATATGGTAGAAACAGTGGGATTTTTGAATTCCAATTTTCCACTTCATTCCACAAAAAAACTATTAGAACTAATAAATCAATTCAGTAAAGTTGCAAAATCAATACACAGAAATCAGTTGCCTTTCTAAACACTAATAATGAACCATCAGAAAGAGAAAGAAAGCAACCCTATTTACAACTGCATCAAAAAGAACAAAATACCTGGGAATAAAGTCAACCAAGGAGGTGAAAGACCTGCACACTGAAAACTTGAAGACATTGATGAAGACATTGAAAGACACACCAATAAATGGAAAGATATCCTGTTCTCATGGAATGGAACAATTAATATTGTTAAAATATCCATGCTACCCGAAGCAGTGGACACAGGGAATGCAATCCCTCCCAAAATTCCACGGTATTTCCCCCCAAAATAGAGCAAATCCTCCTAATATCTGTGGGGAACCACAAAGGACCCCAAATAGCCAAAGAAACCCTGAAAAAAGAGAACGGGCTGGAGGCATCTCCCTCCCTGACGTCACACTCTGCTCAGAAGCTACAGTCACCAAAACAGTGTGGAACTGGCTCAAAACGGGCGCAGGGACCAGAGGAACAGGACAGAGAGACCAGAATTCAACCCACACGGACGGGGTCGGTGAATTTATGACACAGGGACCAAGGGCACACCAAGGAGCACGACACTCCCCACGATAAATGGTGCTGGGAAAACTGGACGCCCCATAACTCACGCTGGCTACCCTGCACACAAACCTGACCCAAACACCCAGCTTTCCACGCCAAGCCCTCCCTCGCTCACACGAAGACGGACCCCCTCAACGGTCAGTCGCCCACAGGAAGCTTCTCCCCACTTTTCCTCACCGTCTCTTCACCTTTTCCTCAGGCATCACCTGGGTCCTCAGGAAACCTAGTTCCCCAGTCAGCGTGGACGCAGCCCCATTTTGTCCTGAAGCCGAAACCCCAGCGAGTCCTGAGGAGACGGAGACCGAGCTCCTCTCAGCAGAGACGCTGAGCCGGGCGTCCTACCCGAAGGCCCCCGCCCCCGCCCCCGCGCCTGAGGCGGCTCAACTCCTCTCAGCTGCCCTCACAATGGAGTTCCATGGAAGGAGCATGCGCTGTGGGTCAGAGAGGCGAACTCGGCGCCACCCTGTGGTCAGTGCAGGAAGTGCAGGCCGCGCCTCCCTCACAGGTCACTGGGGGCAGCGTGCCCTACTGACAGGACTGCTGAATCCATTAAACTGGAAATTCAAACGAAAATGGAGTCTCTATCCCAAAAGTTTTCTAAAAGTAGTTAAGGAACAATTAATTGGAAACCATTTGGAAGGAAGTGAATGTAGATGCAAACTTTACAACTTATACCAAATTCACTCAAAGTTATTCAGAGGCAAATTTTATTTTAGTTTATAATTTATGTTTGGCTGCGTTGGGTCTTCGTTGCTGCATGTGGGCTTTCTCTAGTTGCGTCGAGCGGGGCTACTCTTCGTTGCGGTGCACGGGCTTCTCATTGCGGTGGCTTCTCTTGTGAGCGAGCACGGGCTCTAGGCGCGCAGGCTTCAGTAGTTGTGCCGCGCAGGCTTGGTTGCTCTGCGGCATGTGGGATCTTCCCGGACCAGGGCTCGAGCCCGTGTCCCCTGCATTGGCAGGCGGACTCTTAACCACTGCGTCACCAGGGAAGTCCCCACAGACAAACTTTAAATACAAAACTATTCAAGGGGCTCCCCTGGTGGCGCAGTGGTTGAGAATCTGCCTGCTAATGCAGGGGACACGGGTTCGAGCCCTGGTCTGGGAAGATCCCACATGCCGCGGAGCAACCAGGCCCGTGAGCCACAACTCCTGAACCTGCGCGTCTGGAGCCTGTGCTCCGCAACAAGACAGGCCGCGATAGTGAGAGGCCCGCGCACCGCCATGAAGAGTGGCCCCCGCTTGCCACAACTAGAGAAAGCCTTCGCACAGAAACGAAGACCCAACACAGCCAAAAATAAATAAATTATTTAATCAATTAAAAAGAAAAGCTGTCTCTCAAATTTAACTTCCAGAATATATTCAGGAAAAACGCATACGCCCTTTTTGGCCAACCAAAGAAGCGGGCAATGCAAATCAACACTACAAAGAGGTATCACTTCGAATCAGAAAAAAGGACCATCCTCACAAAGGGTAAAAACCAGATATGCAGGACAAGGAGAGGAGAAAAGGGAGCCTCGGTACGCTGAAGGGGGGAATGTAAATTGCCAACGGCCACTCTGGAGAAGTGTGCTGTGTTTCCTAAAACATCTAAAAAACAGAGCTACAAAGCATAGGGCGCTTCCACTCACGGGCCTATATGTTGGAAAATCCAAAAATCCACCGGACGCAGGCACCCCGTTTACTGCTGCTATGTTTACAACAGCCTCGACTTGGGTACAACTTCATAGTCCTTGGAAGGAAAAAATGGTGAAAGAAAATTTGATACTTAAGCACAACGGAATATTACTCAGCCCTGAAATCAATGAAATGAGGCCAGTTGCAGCAACTCAGGGGGACTTATGTATGGTCATTGAGAGTGAAATCAGTTAGACAGCAAGAGAAACTTATCATATCACTTATAAAGGGAATCTAAAAATCGCCAACCGTGAACTGAATTACAAACAGAACACCATCACACATTTACAAAACACACTTATGGCTGCTTAAGGGGAAAAGTGTGGTGCGGTGATGCATAAACCAGGAGGTTGAAATTGGCACAGATACCGTTCCATACGCCAATAATGTAATCGCCAAGACATACTCGTGGTTCAAGGAACTGGACTCAGCACACTCTATTCACAGAAAAAACATATACCTGACTACTAGAAACTAGAAAAGAATTTATTGATGTCTCTCTGTAAGTGACTCAAGTGGATGTACAGCACCAAGAAACACAACATTGCAAATCAGCTCCAGCCCATTATAAAAATTAATTATAAAAAGAGAAAGACAGTGAGAGAGAGAGGAATTCTTACAAAATTCAATCAGGGGCTGTGAGGCAACTGGACTGACCACATCTACACTCACAGCTGAATGGGACATAAGGCTGGACACCCTAACCCTAAACCCTAACCCTAACCCAACCCTAACCCTACCTTAACCCTAACCCTAACCCAACACTAACCCTAACCCTGAACCTAAACCCTAACCCTAACCCCTAACCCTAACCCAACCCTAAGCCTAACCCTAACCCCTAGCCCTAGCCCTAGCCCTAACCCTGACCCTAACCCCTAACCCTTAACCCCTAACCCCTAACCCTAACCAAGTTCACAAGTAAACTTCTCGCCCACCTGGAGAGAGTGATTTCATTTGAAAGAGTAAAGACACAATCAGCTCAGTAATTGGCCACGGGGGCTGGAGGGGCCAAGGTTAACCTGAGCTGGAGGAACGTGGGTGCCTGCCTGGATGCTCAGAGGCCAAGGGCTGTTCTGAGACCTGCTTGGACACCCGTGCAGATGGAACAAAGGATCCGCCCAGTCCCAAGAGGGCCCCACCGGCCCTCACGAACGCAACACCAGACTTCCCAGGTGGCGCAGTGGTTAAGAATCCACCTGCCAATGCAGGAGACACGGGTTTGAGCCCTGGTCAGGGAAGATCCCACATGCTGTGGAGCAACTAAGCCCGTGCACCACAACTACTGAGCCTGCGCTCTAGAACCCGCGAGCCCCAACTGCTGAAGCCCACGCGCTTAGAGCCTGTGCTCTGCAACAAGAGAAGCCACCGCAATGAGAAGCCCCCACTCGCCGCAACTAGAGAAAGCCTCCGGGCAGCAATGCAGACCCAACACAGCCCAAAATTCATTAATTAATTAATTAATTAAGAAAAAAAAAAAAGGCAGCACCTGGGGGCTGGCAGACTGATGCACCAAGTCTTACATCACGTCTACTTAGTATCCTGCATGTCAGGGCCATGCTGGACCTGGGGCTGCCCAGACAGAGTGGGGCCTGCATCACCCTTCCCAGGAGGGAGGGTGGAGGGAAACCCTGCATGACCTCTGAGGCCCTAAGAACCCTTGACTAAGGCTGAGCTCAATTTGAAACAGTGGGTGACCAGAGCAGACATTTCATTCATCTATCAATGAGAATCCAGCACTGGAGGAGCAGAAAACAATGGCCTCGCTCAACCTTGACGCTAATCCTGACATGGACCCTAACCCTAAACTCTGATCCTGACCCTAAGCCCTGACCTAACCTTAGCCTAACCCGTACCCTAAACCTGTACCTTACCCTAACCCATGCTCTACCCGTATCCTACCTGTACCCCAATTCTAACCCATACCCTAACACCCACTCTAACACAGAACCCTAACACCCTGAGACCAAAACCATAAACCTTAACCAATAAGCAAAACCATAACCATAACCAAACCATAAAATATAGTCATTAACCATACCCATAAATAACTCATTAACCATAAAACTTAAACCATAACAGCAACCATAAACCATACACAGCCCCAACCCTCACACCAGCCCCAGCCCTAATGCTAACCCTCCAAACCACTTACACCAAGCCAAGTCTAATCAGATTATACAACTACATCTTGAAAAAGAAAACTGGGGAATTCTCTGGTGGCCCAGTGGTTAGGACTCTGTGCTTTCACTGCCAAGGGCTCGGGTTCGATCCCTGACTGGGGAACTAAGATCCCACAAGCCATGGGACGTGGCCAAAATAAATAAATAATTAAAATGAAATAAAACCACTATTTTAAAAAAGATTTTAAAAATAAAGGAAAAAAACAAGAAAACTACCCCAGTACAACTTATAAATAGGAATGTAAAAATCTATCACACAATAATAGCAACATGAAACCAAGAGAACTTTAAATGGATAATGCCATAAGCAAGTATCTCTACACCAGGAATTTCAGGTTGCTCAACATATGAAAAGTAAGCAATGTATTCAACCACAATAATGGTGTGAAGTAAAAACACATAATCATATCAATTAATGCAAAACATCTACAATGAAAATCCAGTGTTATTTCATGAAAAACACTCAAGAAAGCAGGAATAAAAGGAAATTTGTTCAATATGGAAAAGAGTAGTACAAAAAGCCACAGCAAACATCATGCTCAACGTTAAAGACTGAAAGATTTACTCCTGAAATCAGGAACAGGGCCAGGAAGCTGGCCTTCATCACCGTTACTCAATAGTGTACTGGAAGTTCTACCCAGAATCTTGAGGAAAGAAAGAAAAGGCATCCATGGGTGAATGGAAAAATTAAAACCGTGTCTCTTCACAGAACATAGGTCACATCATCTTATATATAAAACTACCTATAATCAGCAAAGAAATTATTTGAGCTAATCAACTAATTAATAAGCAGTGTTACAGAACAAAACATCAATTCATGAAAATCTATCTTATATGCATACGCTGGCAAAAAATAATCTGAAAAAGAATTTATGAGAACAATTCCATTTTTAATAATGTCAACATCAATATTTAGGAGTATGTTTAATCAAGGTACAAGACTTGTTTTTATGTATGTAAAGTTGTATGTTTGAAATTACTGGAAAGTCAATTACTTTTCAAAACATCATGTCTGTCAACAGCATGCCAGAAAAGCAGAGAAAACATCAAACTTCCATATAGAAGCCAAGCCTTACCCAGATCCAGTTCACCCAAAGTCCACATGTCATTTAGAGGCACTGTGGGAAGGTTATATTAGGAGCCGCCGTGTTCCGTGTTGTGGACGACCTGGATATGGTAGAAACAGTGGGATTTTTGAATTCCAATTTTCCACTTCATTCCACAAAAAAACTATTAGAACTAATAAATCAATTCAGTAAAGTTGCAAAATCAATACACAGAAATCAGTTGCCTTTCTAAACACTAATAATGAACCATCAGAAAGAGAAAGAAAGCAACCCTATTTACAACTGCATCAAAAAGAACAAAATACCTGGGAATAAAGTCAACCAAGGAGGTGAAAGACCTGCACACTGAAAACTTTAAGACATTGATGAAGACATTGAAAGACACACCAATAAATGGAAAGATATCCTGTTCTCATGGAATGGAACAATTAATATTGTTAAAATATCCATGCTACCCGAAGCAGTGGACACAGGGAATGCAATCCCTCCCAAAATTCCATGGTATTTCCCCCCAAAATAGAGCAAATCCTCCTAATATCTGTGGGGAACCACAAAGGACCCCAAATAGCCAAAGAAACCCTGAAAAAAGAGAACGGGCTGGAGGCATCTCCCTCCCTGACGTCACACTCTGCTCAGAAGCTACAGTCACCAAAACAGTGTGGAACTGGCTCAAAACGGGCGCAGGGACCAGAGGAACAGGACAGAGAGACCAGAATTCAACCCACACGGACGGGGTCGGTGAATTTATGACACAGGGACCAAGGGCACACCAAGGAGCACGACACTCCCCACGATAAATGGTGCTGGGAAAACTGGACGCCCCATAACTCACGCTGGCTACCCTGCACACAAACCTGACCCAAACACCCAGCTTTCCACGCCAAGCCCTCCCTCGCTCACACGAAGACGGACCCCCTCAACGGTCAGTCGCCCACAGGAAGCTTCTCCCCACTTTTCCTCACCGTCTCTTCACCTTTTCCTCAGGCATCACCTGGGTCCTCAGGAAACCTAGTTCCCCAGTCAGCGTGGACGCAGCCCCATTTTGTCCTGAAGCCGAAACCCCAGCGAGTCCTGAGGAGACGGAGACCGAGCTCCTCTCAGCAGAGACGCTGAGCCGGGCGTCCTACCCGAAGGCCCCCGCCCCCGCCCCCGCGCCTGAGGCGGCTCAACTCCTCTCAGCTGCCCTCACAATGGAGTTCCATGGAAGGAGCATGCGCTGTGGGTCAGAGAGGCGAACTCGGCGCCACCCTGTGGTCAGTGCAGGAAGTGCAGGCCGCGCCTCCCTCACAGGTCACTGGGGGCAGCGTGCCCTACTGACAGGACTGCTGAATCCATTAAACTGGAAATTCAAACGAAAATGGAGTCTCTATCCCAAAAGTTTTCTAAAAGTAGTTAAGGAACAATTAATTGGAAACCATTTGGAAGGAAGTGAATGTAGATGCAAACTTTACAACTTATACCAAATTCACTCAAAGTTATTCAGAGGCAAATTTTATTTTAGTTTATAATTTATGTTTGGCTGCGTTGGGTCTTCGTTGCTGCATGTGGGCTTTCTCTAGTTGCGTCGAGCGGGGCTACTCTTCGTTGCGGTGCACGGGCTTCTCATTGCGGTGGCTTCTCTTGTGAGCGAGCACGGGCTCTAGGCGCGCAGGCTTCAGTAGTTGTGCCGCGCAGGCTTGGTTGCTCTGCGGCATGTGGGATCTTCCCGGACCAGGGCTCGAGCCCGTGTCCCCTGCATTGGCAGGCGGACTCTTAACCACTGCGTCACCAGGGAAGTCCCCACAGACAAACTTTAAATACAAAACTATTCAAGGGGCTCCCCTGGTGGCGCAGTGGTTGAGAATCTGCCTGCTAATGCAGGGGACACGGGTTCGAGCCCTGGTCTGGGAAGATCCCACATGCCGCGGAGCAACCAGGCCCGTGAGCCACAACTCCTGAACCTGCGCGTCTGGAGCCTGTGCTCCGCAACAAGACAGGCCGCGATAGTGAGAGGCCCGCGCACCGCGATGAAGAGTGGCCCCCGCTTGCCACAACTAGAGAAAGCCTTCGCACAGAAACGAAGACCCAACACAGCCAAAAATAAATAAATTATTTAATCAATTAAAAAGAAAAGCTGTCTCTCAAATTTAACTTCCAGAATATATTCAGGAAAAACGCATACGCCCTTTTTGGCCAACCAAAGAAGCGGGCAATGCAAATCAACACTACAAAGAGGTATCACTTCGAGTCAGAAAAAAGGACCATCCTCACAAAGGGTAAAAACCAGATATGCAGGACAAGGAGAGGAGAAAAGGGAGCCTCGTTACGCTGAAGGGGGGAATGTAAATTGCCAACGGCCACTCTGGAGAAGTGTGCTGTGTTTCCTAAAACATCTAAAAAACAGAGCTACAAAGCATAGGGCGCTTCCACTCATGGGCCTATATGTTGGAAAATCCAAAAATCCACCGGACGCAGGCACCCCGTTTACTGCTGCTATGTTTACAACAGCCTCGACTTGGGTACAACTTCATAGTCCTTGGAAGGAAAAAATGGTGAAAGAAAATTTGATACTTAAGCACAACGGAATATTACTCAGCCCTGAAATCAATGAAATGAGGCCAGTTGCAGCAACTCAGGGGGACTTATGTATGGTCATTGAGAGTGAAATCAGTTAGACAGCAAGAGAAACTTATCATATCACTTATAAAGGGAATCTAAAAATCGCCAACCGTGAACTGAATTACAAACAGAACACCATCACACATTTACAAAACACACTTACGGCTGCTTAAGGGGAAAAGTGTGGTGCGGTGATGCATAAACCAGGAGGTTGAAATTGGCACAGATACCGTTCCATACGCCAATAATGTAATCGCCAAGACATACTCATGGTTCAAGGAACTGGACTCAGCACACTCTATTCACAGAAAAAACATATATCTGACTACTAGAAACTAGAAAAGAATTTATTGATGTCTCTCTGTAAGTGACTCAAGTGGATGTACAGCACCAAGAAACACAACATTGCAAATCAGCTCCAGCCCATTATAAAAATTAATTATAAAAAGAGAAAGACAGTGAGAGAGAGAGGAATTCTTACAAAATTCAATCAGGGGCTGTGAGGCAACTGGACTGACCACATCTACACTCACAGCTGAATGGGACGTAAGGCTGGACACCCTAACCCTAAACCCTAACCCTAACCCAACCCTAACCCTACCTTAACCCTAACCCTAACCCAACACTAACCCTAACCCTGAACCTAAACCCTAACCCTAACCCCTAACCCTAACCCAACCCTAAGCCTAACCCTAACCCCTAGCCCTAGCCCTAGCCCTAACCCTGACCCTAACCCCTAACCCTTAACCCCTAACCCCTAACCCTAACCAAGTTCACAAGTAAACTTCTCGCCCACCTGGAGAGAGTGATTTCATTTGAAAGAGTAAAGACACAATCAGCTCAGTAATTGGCCACGGGGGCTGGAGGGGCCAAGGTTAACCTGAGCTGGAGGAACGTGGGTGCCTGCCTGGATGCTCAGAGGCCAAGGGCTGTTCTGAGACCTGCTTGGACACCCGTGCAGATGGAACAAAGGATCCGCCCAGTCCCAAGAGGGCCCCACCGGCCCTCACGAACGCAACACCAGACTTCCCAGGTGGCGCAGTGGTTAAGAATCCACCTGCCAATGCAGGAGACACGGGTTTGAGCCCTGGTCAGGGAAGATCCCACATGCTGTGGAGCAACTAAGCCCGTGCACCACAACTACTGAGCCTGCGCTCTAGAACCCGCGAGCCCCAACTGCTGAAGCCCACGCGCTTAGAGCCTGTGCTCTGCAACAAGAGAAGCCACCGCAATGAGAAGCCCCCACTCGCCGCAACTAGAGAAAGCCTCCGGGCAGCAATGCAGACCCAACACAGCCCAAAATTCATTAATTAATTAATTAATTAAGAAAAAAAAAAAAGGCAGCACCTGGGGGCTGGCAGACTGATGCACCAAGTCTTACATCACGTCTACTTAGTATCCTGCATGTCAGGGCCATGCTGGACCTGGGGCTGCCCAGACAGAGTGGGGCCTGCATCACCCTTCCCAGGAGGGAGGGTGGAGGGAAACCCTGCATGACCTCTGAGGCCCTAAGAACCCTTGACTAAGGCTGAGCTCAATTTGAAACAGTGGGTGACCAGAGCGGACATTTCATTCATCTATCAATGAGAATCCAGCACTGGAGGAGCAGAAAACAATGGCCTCGCTCAACCTTGACGCTAATCCTGACATGGACCCTAACCCTAAACTCTGATCCTGACCCTAAGCCCTGACCTAACCTTAGCCTAACCCGTACCCTAAACCTGTACCTTACCCTAACCCATGCTCTACCCGTATCCTACCTGTACCCCAATTCTAACCCATACCCTAACACCCACTCTAACACAGAACCCTAACACCCTGAGACCAAAACCATAAACCTTAACCAATAAGCAAAACCATAACCATAACCAAACCATAAAATATAGTCATTAACCATACCCATAAATAACTCATTAACCATAAAACTTAAACCATAACAGCAACCATAAACCATACACAGCCCCAACCCTCACACCAGCCCCAGCCCTAATGCTAACCCTCCAAACCACTTACACCAAGCCAAGTCTAATCAGATTATACAACTACATCTTGAAAAAGAAAACTGGGGAATTCTCTGGTGGCCCAGTGGTTAGGACTCTGTGCTTTCACTGCCAAGGGCTCGGGTTCGATCCCTGACTGGGGAACTAAGATCCCACAAGCCATGGGACGTGGCCAAAATAAATAAATAAGTAAAATGAAATAAAACCACTATTTTAAAAAAGATTTTAAAAATAAAGGAAAAAAACAAGAAAACTACCCCAGTACAACTTATAAATAGGAATGTAAAAATCTATCACACAATAATAGCAACATGAAACCAACAGAACTTTAAATGGATAATGCCATAAGCAAGTATCTCTACACCAGGAATTTCAGGTTGCTCAACATATGAAAAGTAAGCAATGTATTCAACCACAATAATGGTGTGAAGTAAAAACACATAATCATATCAATTAATTCAAAACATCTACAATGAAAATCCAGTGTTATTTCATGAAAAACACTCAAGAAAGCAGGAATAAAAGGAAATTTGTTCAATATGGAAAAGAGTAGTACAAAAAGCCACAGCAAACATCATGCTCAACGTTAAAGACTGAAAGATTTACTCCTGAAATCAGGAACAGGGCCAGGAAGCTGGCCTTCATCACCGTTACTCAATAGTGTACTGGAAGTTCTACCCAGAATCTTGAGGAAAGAAAGAAAAGGCATCCATGGGTGAATGGAAAAATTAAAACCGTGTCTCTTCACAGAACATAGGTCACATCATCTTATATATAAAACTACCTATAATCAGCAAAGAAATTATTTGAGCTAATCAACTAATTAATAAGCAGTGTTACAGAACAAAACATCAATTCATGAAAATCTATCTTATATGCATACGCTGGCAAAAAATAATCTGAAAAAGAATTTATGAGAACAATTCCATTTTTAATAATGTCAACATCAATATTTAGGAGTATGTTTAATCAAGGTACAAGACTTGTTTTTATGTAT
Source organism: Balaenoptera ricei (assembly GCF_028023285.1). NCBI lineage: Eukaryota > Metazoa > Chordata > Mammalia > Artiodactyla > Balaenopteridae > Balaenoptera > Balaenoptera ricei. The sequence goes on along the minus strand of NW_026777416.1, from coordinate 1,025,226 downwards.
GTAAAGTTGTATGTTTGAAATTACTGGAAAGTCAATTACTTTTCAAAACATCATGTCTGTCAACAGCATGCCAGAAAAGCAGAGAAAACATCAAACTTCCATATAGAAGCCAAGCCTTACCCAGATCCAGTTCACCCAAAGTCCACATGTCATTTAGAGGCACTGTGGGAAGGTTATATTAGGAGCCGCCGTGTTCCGTGTTGTGGACGACCTGGATATGGTAGAAACAGTGGGATTTTTGAATTCCAATTTTCCACTTCATTCCACAAAAAAACTATTAGAACTAATAAATCAATTCAGTAAAGTTGCAAAATCAATACACAGAAATCAGTTGCCTTTCTAAACACTAATAATGAACCATCAGAAAGAGAAAGAAAGCAACCCTATTTACAACTGCATCAAAAAGAACAAAATACCTGGGAATAAAGTCAACCAAGGAGGTGAAAGACCTGCACACTGAAAACTTTAAGACATTGATGAAGACATTGAAAGACACACCAATAAATGGAAAGATATCCTGTTCTCATGGAATGGAACAATTAATATTGTTAAAATATCCATGCTACCCGAAGCAGTGGACACAGGGAATGCAATCCCTCCCAAAATTCCATGGTATTTCCCCCCAAAATAGAGCAAATCCTCCTAATATCTGTGGGGAACCACAAAGGACCCCAAATAGCCAAAGAAACCCTGAAAAAAGAGAACGGGCTGGAGGCATCTCCCTCCCTGACGTCACACTCTGCTCAGAAGCTACAGTCACCAAAACAGTGTGGAACTGGCTCAAAACGGGCGCAGGGACCAGAGGAACAGGACAGAGAGACCAGAATTCAACCCACACGGACGGGGTCGGTGAATTTATGACACAGGGACCAAGGGCACACCAAGGAGCACGACACTCCCCACGATAAATGGTGCTGGGAAAACTGGACGCCCCATAACTCACGCTGGCTACCCTGCACACAAACCTGACCCAAACACCCAGCTTTCCACGCCAAGCCCTCCCTCGCTCACACGAAGACGGACCCCCTCAACGGTCAGTCGCCCACAGGAAGCTTCTCCCCACTTTTCCTCACCGTCTCTTCACCTTTTCCTCAGGCATCACCTGGGTCCTCAGGAAACCTAGTTCCCCAGTCAGCGTGGACGCAGCCCCATTTTGTCCTGAAGCCGAAACCCCAGCGAGTCCTGAGGAGACGGAGACCGAGCTCCTCTCAGCAGAGACGCTGAGCCGGGCGTCCTACCCGAAGGCCCCCGCCCCCGCCCCCGCGCCTGAGGCGGCTCAACTCCTCTCAGCTGCCCTCACAATGGAGTTCCATGGAAGGAGCATGCGCTGTGGGTCAGAGAGGCGAACTCGGCGCCACCCTGTGGTCAGTGCAGGAAGTGCAGGCCGCGCCTCCCTCACAGGTCACTGGGGGCAGCGTGCCCTACTGACAGGACTGCTGAATCCATTAAACTGGAAATTCAAACGAAAATGGAGTCTCTATCCCAAAAGTTTTCTAAAAGTAGTTAAGGAACAATTAATTGGAAACCATTTGGAAGGAAGTGAATGTAGATGCAAACTTTACAACTTATACCAAATTCACTCAAAGTTATTCAGAGGCAAATTTTATTTTAGTTTATAATTTATGTTTGGCTGCGTTGGGTCTTCGTTGCTGCATGTGGGCTTTCTCTAGTTGCGTCGAGCGGGGCTACTCTTCGTTGCGGTGCACGGGCTTCTCATTGCGGTGGCTTCTCTTGTGAGCGAGCACGGGCTCTAGGCGCGCAGGCTTCAGTAGTTGTGCCGCGCAGGCTTGGTTGCTCTGCGGCATGTGGGATCTTCCCGGACCAGGGCTCGAGCCCGTGTCCCCTGCATTGGCAGGCGGACTCTTAACCACTGCGTCACCAGGGAAGTCCCCACAGACAAACTTTAAATACAAAACTATTCAAGGGGCTCCCCTGGTGGCGCAGTGGTTGAGAATCTGCCTGCTAATGCAGGGGACACGGGTTCGAGCCCTGGTCTGGGAAGATCCCACATGCCGCGGAGCAACCAGGCCCGTGAGCCACAACTCCTGAACCTGCGCGTCTGGAGCCTGTGCTCCGCAACAAGACAGGCCGCGATAGTGAGAGGCCCGCGCACCGCCATGAAGAGTGGCCCCCGCTTGCCACAACTAGAGAAAGCCTTCGCACAGAAACGAAGACCCAACACAGCCAAAAATAAATAAATTATTTAATCAATTAAAAAGAAAAGCTGTCTCTCAAATTTAACTTCCAGAATATATTCAGGAAAAACGCATACGCCCTTTTTGGCCAACCAAAGAAGCGGGCAATGCAAATCAACACTACAAAGAGGTATCACTTCGAGTCAGAAAAAAGGACCATCCTCACAAAGGGTAAAAACCAGATATGCAGGACAAGGAGAGGAGAAAAGGGAGCCTCGTTACGCTGAAGGGGGGAATGTAAATTGCCAACGGCCACTCTGGAGAAGTGTGCTGTGTTTCCTAAAACATCTAAAAAACAGAGCTACAAAGCATAGGGCGCTTCCACTCATGGGCCTATATGTTGGAAAATCCAAAAATCCACCGGACGCAGGCACCCCGTTTACTGCTGCTATGTTTACAACAGCCTCGACTTGGGTACAACTTCATAGTCCTTGGAAGGAAAAAATGGTGAAAGAAAATTTGATACTTAAGCACAACGGAATATTACTCAGCCCTGAAATCAATGAAATGAGGCCAGTTGCAGCAACTCAGGGGGACTTATGTATGGTCATTGAGAGTGAAATCAGTTAGACAGCAAGAGAAACTTATCATATCACTTATAAAGGGAATCTAAAAATCGCCAACCGTGAACTGAATTACAAACAGAACACCATCACACATTTACAAAACACACTTACGGCTGCTTAAGGGGAAAAGTGTGGTGCGGTGATGCATAAACCAGGAGGTTGAAATTGGCACAGATACCGTTCCATACGCCAATAATGTAATCGCCAAGACATACTCATGGTTCAAGGAACTGGACTCAGCACACTCTATTCACAGAAAAAACATATATCTGACTACTAGAAACTAGAAAAGAATTTATTGATGTCTCTCTGTAAGTGACTCAAGTGGATGTACAGCACCAAGAAACACAACATTGCAAATCAGCTCCAGCCCATTATAAAAATTAATTATAAAAAGAGAAAGACAGTGAGAGAGAGAGGAATTCTTACAAAATTCAATCAGGGGCTGTGAGGCAACTGGACTGACCACATCTACACTCACAGCTGAATGGGACGTAAGGCTGGACACCCTAACCCTAAACCCTAACCCTAACCCAACCCTAACCCTACCTTAACCCTAACCCTAACCCAACACTAACCCTAACCCTGAACCTAAACCCTAACCCTAACCCCTAACCCTAACCCAACCCTAAGCCTAACCCTAACCCCTAGCCCTAGCCCTAGCCCTAACCCTGACCCTAACCCCTAACCCTTAACCCCTAACCCCTAACCCTAACCAAGTTCACAAGTAAACTTCTCGCCCACCTGGAGAGAGTGATTTCATTTGAAAGAGTAAAGACACAATCAGCTCAGTAATTGGCCACGGGGGCTGGAGGGGCCAAGGTTAACCTGAGCTGGAGGAACGTGGGTGCCTGCCTGGATGCTCAGAGGCCAAGGGCTGTTCTGAGACCTGCTTGGACACCCGTGCAGATGGAACAAAGGATCCGCCCAGTCCCAAGAGGGCCCCACCGGCCCTCACGAACGCAACACCAGACTTCCCAGGTGGCGCAGTGGTTAAGAATCCACCTGCCAATGCAGGAGACACGGGTTTGAGCCCTGGTCAGGGAAGATCCCACATGCTGTGGAGCAACTAAGCCCGTGCACCACAACTACTGAGCCTGCGCTCTAGAACCCGCGAGCCCCAACTGCTGAAGCCCACGCGCTTAGAGCCTGTGCTCTGCAACAAGAGAAGCCACCGCAATGAGAAGCCCCCACTCGCCGCAACTAGAGAAAGCCTCCGGGCAGCAATGCAGACCCAACACAGCCCAAAATTCATTAATTAATTAATTAATTAAGAAAAAAAAAAAAGGCAGCACCTGGGGGCTGGCAGACTGATGCACCAAGTCTTACATCACGTCTACTTAGTATCCTGCATGTCAGGGCCATGCTGGACCTGGGGCTGCCCAGACAGAGTGGGGCCTGCATCACCCTTCCCAGGAGGGAGGGTGGAGGGAAACCCTGCATGACCTCTGAGGCCCTAAGAACCCTTGACTAAGGCTGAGCTCAATTTGAAACAGTGGGTGACCAGAGCGGACATTTCATTCATCTATCAATGAGAATCCAGCACTGGAGGAGCAGAAAACAATGGCCTCGCTCAACCTTGACGCTAATCCTGACATGGACCCTAACCCTAAACTCTGATCCTGACCCTAAGCCCTGACCTAACCTTAGCCTAACCCGTACCCTAAACCTGTACCTTACCCTAACCCATGCTCTACCCGTATCCTACCTGTACCCCAATTCTAACCCATACCCTAACACCCACTCTAACACAGAACCCTAACACCCTGAGACCAAAACCATAAACCTTAACCAATAAGCAAAACCATAACCATAACCAAACCATAAAATATAGTCATTAACCATACCCATAAATAACTCATTAACCATAAAACTTAAACCATAACAGCAACCATAAACCATACACAGCCCCAACCCTCACACCAGCCCCAGCCCTAATGCTAACCCTCCAAACCACTTACACCAAGCCAAGTCTAATCAGATTATACAACTACATCTTGAAAAAGAAAACTGGGGAATTCTCTGGTGGCCCAGTGGTTAGGACTCTGTGCTTTCACTGCCAAGGGCTCGGGTTCGATCCCTGACTGGGGAACTAAGATCCCACAAGCCATGGGACGTGGCCAAAATAAATAAATAAGTAAAATGAAATAAAACCACTATTTTAAAAAAGATTTTAAAAATAAAGGAAAAAAACAAGAAAACTACCCCAGTACAACTTATAAATAGGAATGTAAAAATCTATCACACAATAATAGCAACATGAAACCAACAGAACTTTAAATGGATAATGCCATAAGCAAGTATCTCTACACCAGGAATTTCAGGTTGCTCAACATATGAAAAGTAAGCAATGTATTCAACCACAATAATGGTGTGAAGTAAAAACACATAATCATATCAATTAATGCAAAACATCTACAATGAAAATCCAGTGTTATTTCATGAAAAACACTCAAGAAAGCAGGAATAAAAGGAAATTTGTTCAATATGGAAAAGAGTAGTACAAAAAGCCACAGCAAACATCATGCTCAACGTTAAAGACTGAAAGATTTACTCCTGAAATCAGGAACAGGGCCAGGAAGCTGGCCTTCATCACCGTTACTCAATAGTGTACTGGAAGTTCTACCCAGAATCTTGAGGAAAGAAAGAAAAGGCATCCATGGGTGAATGGAAAAATTAAAACCGTGTCTCTTCACAGAACATAGGTCACATCATCTTATATATAAAACTACCTATAATCAGCAAAGAAATTATTTGAGCTAATCAACTAATTAATAAGCAGTGTTACAGAACAAAACATCAATTCATGAAAATCTATCTTATATGCATACGCTGGCAAAAAATAATCTGAAAAAGAATTTATGAGAACAATTCCATTTTTAATAATGTCAACATCAATATTTAGGAGTATGTTTAATCAAGGTACAAGACTTGTTTTTATGTATGTAAAGTTGTATGTTTGAAATTACTGGAAAGTCAATTACTTTTCAAAACATCATGTCTGTCAACAGCATGCCAGAAAAGCAGAGAAAACATCAAACTTCCATATAGAAGCCAAGCCTTACCCAGATCCAGTTCACCCAAAGTCCACATGTCATTTAGAGGCACTGTGGGAAGGTTATATTAGGAGCCGCCGTGTTCCGTGTTGTGGACGACCTGGATATGGTAGAAACAGTGGGATTTTTGAATTCCAATTTTCCACTTCATTCCACAAAAAAACTATTAGAACTAATAAATCAATTCAGTAAAGTTGCAAAATCAATACACAGAAATCAGTTGCCTTTCTAAACACTAATAATGAACCATCAGAAAGAGAAAGAAAGCAACCCTATTTACAACTGCATCAAAAAGAACAAAATACCTGGGAATAAAGTCAACCAAGGAGGTGAAAGACCTGCACACTGAAAACTTGAAGACATTGATGAAGACATTGAAAGACACACCAATAAATGGAAAGATATCCTGTTCTCATGGAATGGAACAATTAATATTGTTAAAATATCCATGCTACCCGAAGCAGTGGACACAGGGAATGCAATCCCTCCCAAAATTCCACGGTATTTCCCCCCAAAATAGAGCAAATCCTCCTAATATCTGTGGGGAACCACAAAGGACCCCAAATAGCCAAAGAAACCCTGAAAAAAGAGAACGGGCTGGAGGCATCTCCCTCCCTGACGTCACACTCTGCTCAGAAGCTACAGTCACCAAAACAGTGTGGAACTGGCTCAAAACGGGCGCAGGGACCAGAGGAACAGGACAGAGAGACCAGAATTCAACCCACACGGACGGGGTCGGTGAATTTATGACACAGGGACCAAGGGCACACCAAGGAGCACGACACTCCCCACGATAAATGGTGCTGGGAAAACTGGACGCCCCATAACTCACGCTGGCTACCCTGCACACAAACCTGACCCAAACACCCAGCTTTCCACGCCAAGCCCTCCCTCGCTCACACGAAGACGGACCCCCTCAACGGTCAGTCGCCCACAGGAAGCTTCTCCCCACTTTTCCTCACCGTCTCTTCACCTTTTCCTCAGGCATCACCTGGGTCCTCAGGAAACCTAGTTCCCCAGTCAGCGTGGACGCAGCCCCATTTTGTCCTGAAGCCGAAACCCCAGCGAGTCCTGAGGAGACGGAGACCGAGCTCCTCTCAGCAGAGACGCTGAGCCGGGCGTCCTACCCGAAGGCCCCCGCCCCCGCCCCCGCGCCTGAGGCGGCTCAACTCCTCTCAGCTGCCCTCACAATGGAGTTCCATGGAAGGAGCATGCGCTGTGGGTCAGAGAGGCGAACTCGGCGCCACCCTGTGGTCAGTGCAGGAAGTGCAGGCCGCGCCTCCCTCACAGGTCACTGGGGGCAGCGTGCCCTACTGACAGGACTGCTGAATCCATTAAACTGGAAATTCAAACGAAAATGGAGTCTCTATCCCAAAAGTTTTCTAAAAGTAGTTAAGGAACAATTAATTGGAAACCATTTGGAAGGAAGTGAATGTAGATGCAAACTTTACAACTTATACCAAATTCACTCAAAGTTATTCAGAGGCAAATTTTATTTTAGTTTATAATTTATGTTTGGCTGCGTTGGGTCTTCGTTGCTGCATGTGGGCTTTCTCTAGTTGCGTCGAGCGGGGCTACTCTTCGTTGCGGTGCACGGGCTTCTCATTGCGGTGGCTTCTCTTGTGAGCGAGCACGGGCTCTAGGCGCGCAGGCTTCAGTAGTTGTGCCGCGCAGGCTTGGTTGCTCTGCGGCATGTGGGATCTTCCCGGACCAGGGCTCGAGCCCGTGTCCCCTGCATTGGCAGGCGGACTCTTAACCACTGCGTCACCAGGGAAGTCCCCACAGACAAACTTTAAATACAAAACTATTCAAGGGGCTCCCCTGGTGGCGCAGTGGTTGAAAATCTGCCTGCTAATGCAGGGGACACGGGTTCGAGCCCTGGTCTGGGAAGATCCCACATGCCGCGGAGCAACCAGGCCCGTGAGCCACAACTCCTGAACCTGCGCGTCTGGAGCCTGTGCTCCGCAACAAGACAGGCCGCGATAGTGAGAGGCCCGCGCACCGCCATGAAGAGTGGCCCCCGCTTGCCACAACTAGAGAAAGCCTTCGCACAGAAACGAAGACCCAACACAGCCAAAAATAAATAAATTATTTAATCAATTAAAAAGAAAAGCTGTCTCTCAAATTTAACTTCCAGAATATATTCAGGAAAAACGCATACGCCCTTTTTGGCCAACCAAAGAAGCGGGCAATGCAAATCAACACTACAAAGAGGTATCACTTCGAATCAGAAAAAAGGACCATCCTCACAAAGGGTAAAAACCAGATATGCAGGACAAGGAGAGGAGAAAAGGGAGCCTCGGTACGCTGAAGGGGGGAATGTAAATTGCCAACGGCCACTCTGGAGAAGTGTGCTGTGTTTCCTAAAACATCTAAAAAACAGAGCTACAAAGCATAGGGCGCTTCCACTCATGGGCCTATATGTTGGAAAATCCAAAAATCCACCGGACGCAGGCACCCCGTTTACTGCTGCTATGTTTACAACAGCCTCGACTTGGGTACAACTTCATAGTCCTTGGAAGGAAAAAATGGTGAAAGAAAATTTGATACTTAAGCACAACGGAATATTACTCAGCCCTGAAATCAATGAAATGAGGCCAGTTGCAGCAACTCAGGGGGACTTATGTATGGTCATTGAGAGTGAAATCAGTTAGACAGCAAGAGAAACTTATCATATCACTTATAAAGGGAATCTAAAAATCGCCAACCGTGAACTGAATTACAAACAGAACACCATCACACATTTACAAAACACACTTATGGCTGCTTAAGGGGAAAAGTGTGGTGCGGTGATGCATAAACCAGGAGGTTGAAATTGGCACAGATACCGTTCCATACGCCAATAATGTAATCGCCAAGACATACTCATGGTTCAAGGAACTGGACTCAGCACACTCTATTCACAGAAAAAACATATACCTGACTACTAGAAACTAGAAAAGAATTTATTGATGTCTCTCTGTAAGTGACTCAAGTGGATGTACAGCACCAAGAAACACAACATTGCAAATCAGCTCCAGCCCATTATAAAAATTAATTATAAAAAGAGAAAGACAGTGAGAGAGAGAGGAATTCTTACAAAATTCAATCAGGGGCTGTGAGGCAACTGGACTGACCACATCTACACTCACAGCTGAATGGGACATAAGGCTGGACACCCTAACCCTAAACCCTAACCCTAACCCAACCCTAACCCTACCTTAACCCTAACCCTAACCCAACACTAACCCTAACCCTGAACCTAAACCCTAACCCTAACCCCTAACCCTAACCCAACCCTAAGCCTAACCCTAACCCCTAGCCCTAGCCCTAACCCTGACCCTAACCCCTAACCCTTAACCCCTAACCCCTAACCCTAACCAAGTTCACAAGTAAACTTCTCGCCCACCTGGAGAGAGTGATTTCATTTGAAAGAGTAAAGACACAATCAGCTCAGTAATTGGCCACGGGGGCTGGAGGGGCCAAGGTTAACCTGAGCTGGAGGAACGTGGGTGCCTGCCTGGATGCTCAGAGGCCAAGGGCTGTTCTGAGACCTGCTTGGACACCCGTGCAGATGGAACAAAGGATCCGCCCAGTCCCAAGAGGGCCCCACCGGCCCTCACGAACGCAACACCAGACTTCCCAGGTGGCGCAGTGGTTAAGAATCCACCTGCCAATGCAGGAGACACGGGTTTGAGCCCTGGTCAGGGAAGATCCCACATGCTGTGGAGCAACTAAGCCCGTGCACCACAACTACTGAGCCTGCGCTCTAGAACCCGCGAGCCCCAACTGCTGAAGCCCACGCGCTTAGAGCCTGTGCTCTGCAACAAGAGAAGCCACCGCAATGAGAAGCCCCCACTCGCCGCAACTAGAGAAAGCCTCCGGGCAGCAATGCAGACCCAACACAGCCCAAAATTCATTAATTAATTAATTAATTAAGAAAAAAAAAAAAAAGGCAGCACCTGGGGGCTGGCAGACTGATGCACCAAGTCTTACATCACGTCTACTTAGTATCCTGCATGTCAGGGCCATGCTGGACCTGGGGCTGCCCAGACAGAGTGGGGCCTGCATCACCCTTCCCAGGAGGGAGGGTGGAGGGAAACCCTGCATGACCTCTGAGGCCCTAAGAACCCTTGACTAAGGCTGAGCTCAATTTGAAACAGTGGGTGACCAGAGCAGACATTTCATTCATCTATCAATGAGAATCCAGCACTGGAGGAGCAGAAAACAATGGCCTCGCTCAACCTTGACGCTAATCCTGACATGGACCCTAACCCTAAACTCTGATCCTGACCCTAAGCCCTGACCTAACCTTAGCCTAACCCGTACCCTAAACCTGTACCTTACCCTAACCCATGCTCTACCCGTATCCTACCTGTACCCCAATTCTAACCCATACCCTAACACCCACTCTAACACAGAACCCTAACACCCTGAGACCAAAACCATAAACCTTCACCAATAAGCAAAACCATAACCATAACCAAACCATAAAATATAGTCATTAACCATACCCATAAATAACTCATTAACCATAAAACTTAAACCATAACAGCAACCATAAACCATACACAGCCCCAACCCTCACACCAGCCCCAGCCCTAATGCTAACCCTCCAAACCACTTACACCAAGCCAAGTCTAATCAGATTATACAACTACATCTTGAAAAAGAAAACTGGGGAATTCTCTGGTGGCCCAGTGGTTAGGACTCTGTGCTTTCACTGCCAAGGGCTCGGGTTCGATCCCTGACTGGGGAACTAAGATCCCACAAGCCATGGGACGTGGCCAAAATAAATAAATAAGTAAAATGAAATAAAACCACTATTTTAAAAAAGATTTTAAAAATAAAGGAAAAAAACAAGAAAACTACCCCAGTACAACTTATAAATAGGAATGTAAAAATCTATCACACAATAATAGCAACATGAAACCAACAGAACTTTAAATGGATAATGCCATAAGCAAGTATCTCTACACCAGGAATTTCAGGTTGCTCAACATATGAAAAGTAAGCAATGTATTCAACCACAATAATGGTGTGAAGTAAAAACACATAATCATATCAATTAATGCAAAACATCTACAATGAAAATCCAGTGTTATTTCATGAAAAACACTCAAGAAAGCAGGAATAAAAGGAAATTTGTTCAATATGGAAAAGAGTAGTACAAAAAGCCACAGCAAACATCATGCTCAACGTTAAAGACTGAAAGATTTACTCCTGAAATCAGGAACAGGGCCAGGAAGCTGGCCTTCATCACCGTTACTCAATAGTGTACTGGAAGTTCTACCCAGAATCTTGAGGAAAGAAAGAAAAGGCATCCATGGGTGAATGGAAAAATTAAAACCGTGTCTCTTCACAGAACATAGGTCACATCATCTTATATATAAAACTACCTATAATCAGCAAAGAAATTATTTGAGCTAATCAACTAATTAATAAGCAGTGTTACAGAACAAAACATCAATTCATGAAAATCTATCTTATATGCATACGCTGGCAAAAAATAATCTGAAAAAGAATTTATGAGAACAATTCCATTTTTAATAATGTCAACATCAATATTTAGGAGTATGTTTAATCAAGGTACAAGACTTGTTTTTATGTATGTAAAGTTGTATGTTTGAAATTACTGGAAAGTCAATTACTTTTCAAAACATCATGTCTGTCAACAGCATGCCAGAAGAGCAGAGAAAACATCAAACTTCCATATAGAAGCCAAGCCTTACCCAGATCCAGTTCACCCAAAGTCCACATGTCATTTAGAGGCACTGTGGGAAGGTTATATTAGGAGCCGCCGTGTTCCGTGTTGTGGACGACCTGGATATGGTAGAAACAGTGGGATTTTTGAATTCCAATTTTCCACTTCAGTCCACAAAAAAACTATGAGAACTAATAAATCAATTCAGTAAAGTTGCAAAATCAATACACAGAAATCACTTGCCTTTCTAAACACTAATAATGAACCATCAGAAAGAGAAAGAAAGCAACCCTATTTACAACTGCATCAAAAAGAACAAAATACCTGGGAATAAAGTCAACCAAGGAGGTGAAAGACCTGCACACTGAAAACTTGAAGACATTGATGAAGACATTGAAAGACACACCAATAAATGGAAAGATATCCTGTTCTCATGGAATGGAACAATTAATATTGTTAAAATATCCATGCTACCCGAAGCAGTGGACACAGGGAATGCAATCCCTCCCAAAATTCCACGGTATTTCCCCCCAAAATAGAGCAAATCCTCCTAATATCTGTGGGGAACCACAAAGGACCCCAAATAGCCAAAGAAACCCTGAAAAAAGAGAACGGGCTGGAGGCATCTCCCTCCCTGACGTCACACTCTGCTCAGAAGCTACAGTCACCAAAACAGTGTGGAACTGGCTCAAAACGGGCGCAGGGACCAGAGGAACAGGACAGAGAGACCAGAATTCAACCCACACGGACGGGGTCGGTGAATTTATGACACAGGGACCAAGGGCACACCAAGGAGCACGACACTCCCCACGATAAATGGTGCTGGGAAAACTGGACGCCCCATAACTCACGCTGGCTACCCTGCACACAAACCTGACCCAAACACCCAGCTTTCCACGCCAAGCCCTCCCTCGCTCACACGAAGACGGACCCCCTCAACGGTCAGTCGCCCACAGGAAGCTTCTCCCCACTTTTCCTCACCGTCTCTTCACCTTTTCCTCAGGCATCACCTGGGTCCTCAGGAAACCTAGTTCCCCAGTCAGCGTGGACGCAGCCCCATTTTGTCCTGAAGCCGAAACCCCAGCGAGTCCTGAGGAGACGGAGACCGAGCTCCTCTCAGCAGAGACGCTGAGCCGGGCGTCCTACCCGAAGGCCCCCGCCCCCGCCCCCGCGCCTGAGGCGGCTCAACTCCTCTCAGCTGCCCTCACAATGGAGTTCCATGGAAGGAGCATGCGCTGTGGGTCAGAGAGGCGAACTCGGCGCCACCCTGTGGTCAGTGCAGGAAGTGCAGGCCGCGCCTCCCTCACAGGTCACTGGGGGCAGCGTGCCCTACTGACAGGACTGCTGAATCCATTAAACTGGAAATTCAAACGAAAATGGAGTCTCTATCCCAAAAGTTTTCTAAAAGTAGTTAAGGAACAATTAATTGGAAACCATTTGGAAGGAAGTGAATGTAGATGCAAACTTTACAACTTATACCAAATTCACTCAAAGTTATTCAGAGGCAAATTTTATTTTAGTTTATAATTTATGTTTGGCTGCGTTGGGTCTTCGTTGCTGCATGTGGGCTTTCTCTAGTTGCGTCGAGCGGGGCTACTCTTCGTTGCGGTGCACGGGCTTCTCATTGCGGTGGCTTCTCTTGTGAGCGAGCACGGGCTCTAGGCGCGCAGGCTTCAGTAGTTGTGCCGCGCAGGCTTGGTTGCTCTGCGGCATGTGGGATCTTCCCGGACCAGGGCTCGAGCCCGTGTCCCCTGCATTGGCAGGCGGACTCTTAACCACTGCGTCACCAGGGAAGTCCCCACAGACAAACTTTAAATACAAAACTATTCAAGGGGCTCCCCTGGTGGCGCAGTGGTTGAGAATCTGCCTGCTAATGCAGGGGACACGGGTTCGAGCCCTGGTTTGGGAAGATCCCACATGCCGCGGAGCAACCAGGCCCGTGAGCCACAACTCCTGAACCTGCGCGTCTGGAGCCTGTGCTCCGCAACAAGACAGGCCGCGATAGTGAGAGGCCCGCGCACCGCGATGAAGAGTGGCCCCCGCTTGCCACAACTAGAGAAAGCCTTCGCACAGAAACGAAGACCCAACACAGCCAAAAATAAATAAATTATTTAATCAATTAAAAAGAAAAGCTGTCTCTCAAATTTAACTTCCAGAATATATTCAGGAAAAACGCATACGCCCTTTTTGGCCAACCAAAGAAGCGGGCAATGCAAATCAACACTACAAAGAGGTATCACTTCGAGTCAGAAAAAAGGACCATCCTCACAAAGGGTAAAAACCAGATATGCAGGACAAGGAGAGGAGAAAAGGGAGCCTCGTTACGCTGAAGGGGGGAATGTAAATTGCCAACGGCCACTCTGGAGAAGTGTGCTGTGTTTCCTAAAACATCTAAAAAACAGAGCTACAAAGCATAGGGCGCTTCCACTCATGGGCCTATATGTTGGAAAATCCAAAAATCCACCGGACGCAGGCACCCCGTTTACTGCTGCTATGTTTACAACAGCCTCGACTTGGGTACAACTTCATAGTCCTTGGAAGGAAAAAATGGTGAAAGAAAATTTGATACTTAAGCACAACGGAATATTACTCAGCCCTGAAATCAATGAAATGAGGCCAGTTGCAGCAACTCAGGGGGACTTATGTATGGTCATTGAGAGTGAAATCAGTTAGACAGCAAGAGAAACTTATCATATCACTTATAAAGGGAATCTAAAAATCGCCAACCGTGAACTGAATTACAAACAGAACACCATCACACATTTACAAAACACACTTACGGCTGCTTAAGGGGAAAAGTGTGGTGCGGTGATGCATAAACCAGGAGGTTGAAATTGGCACAGATACCGTTCCATACGCCAATAATGTAATCGCCAAGACATACTCATGGTTCAAGGAACTGGACTCAGCACACTCTATTCACAGAAAAAACATATATCTGACTACTAGAAACTAGAAAAGAATTTATTGATGTCTCTCTGTAAGTGACTCAAGTGGATGTACAGCACCAAGAAACACAACATTGCAAATCAGCTCCAGCCCATTATAAAAATTAATTATAAAAAGAGAAAGACAGTGAGAGAGAGAGGAATTCTTACAAAATTCAATCAGGGGCTGTGAGGCAACTGGACTGACCACATCTACACTCACAGCTGAATGGGACGTAAGGCTGGACACCCTAACCCTAAACCCTAACCCTAACCCAACCCTAACCCTACCTTAACCCTAACCCTAACCCAACACTAACCCTAACCCTGAACCTAAACCCTAACCCTAACCCCTAACCCTAACCCAACCCTAAGCCTAACCCTAACCCCTAGCCCTAGCCCTAGCCCTAACCCTGACCCTAACCCCTAACCCTTAACCCCTAACCCCTAACCCTAACCAAGTTCACAAGTAAACTTCTCGCCCACCTGGAGAGAGTGATTTCATTTGAAAGAGTAAAGACACAATCAGCTCAGTAATTGGCCACGGGGGCTGGAGGGGCCAAGGTTAACCTGAGCTGGAGGAACGTGGGTGCCTGCCTGGATGCTCAGAGGCCAAGGGCTGTTCTGAGACCTGCTTGGACACCCGTGCAGATGGAACAAAGGATCCGCCCAGTCCCAAGAGGGCCCCACCGGCCCTCACGAACGCAACACCAGACTTCCCAGGTGGCGCAGTGGTTAAGAATCCACCTGCCAATGCAGGAGACACGGGTTTGAGCCCTGGTCAGGGAAGATCCCACATGCTGTGGAGCAACTAAGCCCGTGCACCACAACTACTGAGCCTGCGCTCTAGAACCCGCGAGCCCCAACTGCTGAAGCCCACGCGCTTAGAGCCTGTGCTCTGCAACAAGAGAAGCCACCGCAATGAGAAGCCCCCACTCGCCGCAACTAGAGAAAGCCTCCGGGCAGCAATGCAGACCCAACACAGCCCAAAATTCATTAATTAATTAAATAATTAAGAAAAAAAAAAAAGGCAGCACCTGGGGGCTGGCAGACTGATGCACCAAGTCTTACATCACGTCTACTTAGTATCCTGCATGTCAGGGCCATGCTGGACCTGGGGCTGCCCAGACAGAGTGGGGCCTGCATCACCCTTCCCAGGAGGGAGGGTGGAGGGAAACCCTGCATGACCTCTGAGGCCCTAAGAACCCTTGACTAAGGCTGAGCTCAATTTGAAACAGTGGGTGACCAGAGCGGACATTTCATTCATCTATCAATGAGAATCCAGCACTGGAGGAGCAGAAAACAATGGCCTCGCTCAACCTTGACGCTAATCCCGACATGGACCCTAACCCTAAACTCTGATCCTGACCCTAAGCCCTGACCTAACCTTAGCCTAACCCGTACCCTAAACCTGTACCTTACCCTAACCCATGCTCTACCCGTATCCTACCTGTACCCCAATTCTAACCCATACCCTAACACCCACTCTAACACAGAACCCTAACACCCTGAGACCAAAACCATAAACCTTCACCAATAAGCAAAACCATAACCATAACCAAACCATAAAATATAGTCATTAACCATACCCATAAATAACTCATTAACCATAAAACTTAAACCATAACAGCAACCATAAACCATACACAGCCCCAACCCTCACACCAGCCCCAGCCCTAATGCTAACCCTCCAAACCACTTACACCAAGCCAAGTCTAATCAGATTATACAACTACATCTTGAAAAAGAAAACTGGGGAATTCTCTGGTGGCCCAGTGGTTAGGACTCTGTGCTTTCACTGCCAAGGGCTCGGGTTCGATCCCTGACTGGGGAACTAAGATCCCACAAGCCATGGGACGTGGCCAAAATAAATAAATAAGTAAAATGAAATAAAACCACTATTTTAAAAAAGATTTTAAAAATAAAGGAAAAAAACAAGAAAACTACCCCAGTACAACTTATAAATAGGAATGTAAAAATCTATCACACAATAATAGCAACATGAAACCAACAGAACTTTAAATGGATAATGCCATAAGCAAGTATCTCTACACCAGGAATTTCAGGTTGCTCAACATATGAAAAGTAAGCAATGTATTCAACCACAATAATGGTGTGAAGTAAAAACACATAATCATATCAATTAATGCAAAACATCTACAATGAAAATCCAGTGTTATTTCATGAAAAACACTCAAGAAAGCAGGAATAAAAGGAAATTTGTTCAATATGGAAAAGAGTAGTACAAAAAGCCACAGCAAACATCATGCTCAACGTTAAAGACTGAAAGATTTACTCCTGAAATCAGGAACAGGGCCAGGAAGCTGGCCTTCATCACCGTTACTCAATAGTGTACTGGAAGTTCTACCCAGAATCTTGAGGAAAGAAAGAAAAGGCATCCATGGGTGAATGGAAAAATTAAAACCGTGTCTCTTCACAGAACATAGGTCACATCATCTTATATATAAAACTACCTATAATCAGCAAAGAAATTATTTGAGCTAATCAACTAATTAATAAGCAGTGTTACAGAACAAAACATCAATTCATGAAAATCTATCTTATATGCATACGCTGGCAAAAAATAATCTGAAAAAGAATTTATGAGAACAATTCCATTTTTAATAATGTCAACATCAATATTTAGGAGTATGTTTAATCAAGGTACAAGACTTGTTTTTATGTATGTAAAGTTGTATGTTTGAAATTACTGGAAAGTCAATTACTTTTCAAAACATCATGTCTGTCAACAGCATGCCAGAAGAGCAGAGAAAACATCAAACTTCCATATAGAAGCCAAGCCTTACCCAGATCCAGTTCACCCAAAGTCCACATGTCATTTAGAGGCACTGTGGGAAGGTTATATTAGGAGCCGCCGTGTTCCGTGTTGTGGACGACCTGGATATGGTAGAAACAGTGGGATTTTTGAATTCCAATTTTCCACTTCATTCCACAAAAAAACTATTAGAACTAATAAATCAATTCAGTAAAGTTGCAAAATCAATACACAGAAATCAGTTGCCTTTCTAAACACTAATAATGAACCATCAGAAAGAGAAAGAAAGCAACCCTATTTACAACTGCATCAAAAAGAACAAAATACCTGGGAATAAAGTCAACCAAGGAGGTGAAAGACCTGCACACTGAAAACTTGAAGACATTGATGAAGACATTGAAAGACACACCAATAAATGGAAAGATATCCTGTTCTCATGGAATGGAACAATTAATATTGTTAAAATATCCATGCTACCCGAAGCAGTGGACACAGGGAATGCAATCCCTCCCAAAATTCCACGGTATTTCCCCCCAAAATAGAGCAAATCCTCCTAATATCTGTGGGGAACCACAAAGGACCCCAAATAGCCAAAGAAACCCTGAAAAAAGAGAACGGGCTGGAGGCATCTCCCTCCCTGACGTCACACTCTGCTCAGAAGCTACAGTCACCAAAACAGTGTGGAACTGGCTCAAAACGGGCGCAGGGACCAGAGGAACAGGACAGAGAGACCAGAATTCAACCCACACGGACGGGGTCGGTGAATTTATGACACAGGGACCAAGGGCACACCAAGGAGCACGACACTCCCCACGATAAATGGTGCTGGGAAAACTGGACGCCCCATAACTCACGCTGGCTACCCTGCACACAAACCTGACCCAAACAGCCAGCTTTCCACGCCAAGCCCTCCCTCGCTCACACGAAGACGGACCCCCTCAACGGTCAGTCGCCCACAGGAAGCTTCTCCCCACTTTTCCTCACCGTCTCTTCACCTTTTCCTCAGGCATCACCTGGGTCCTCAGGAAACCTAGTTCCCCAGTCAGCGTGGACGCAGCCCCATTTTGTCCTGAAGCCGAAACCCCAGCGAGTCCTGAGGAGACGGAGACCGAGCTCCTCTCAGCAGAGACGCTGAGCCGGGCGTCCTACCCGAAGGCCCCCGCCCCCGCCCCCGCGCCTGAGGCGGCTCAACTCCTCTCAGCTGCCCTCACAATGGAGTTCCATGGAAGGAGCATGCGCTGTGGGTCAGAGAGGCGAACTCGGCGCCACCCTGTGGTCAGTGCAGGAAGTGCAGGCCGCGCCTCCCTCACAGGTCACTGGGGGCAGCGTGCCCTACTGACAGGACTGCTGAATCCATTAAACTGGAAATTCAAACGAAAATGGAGTCTCTATCCCAAAAGTTTTCTAAAAGTAGTTAAGGAACAATTAATTGGAAACCATTTGGAAGGAAGTGAATGTAGATGCAAACTTTACAACTTATACCAAATTCACTCAAAGTTATTCAGAGGCAAATTTTATTTTAGTTTATAATTTATGTTTGGCTGCGTTGGGTCTTCGTTGCTGCATGTGGGCTTTCTCTAGTTGCGTCGAGCGGGGCTACTCTTCGTTGCGGTGCACGGGCTTCTCATTGCGGTGGCTTCTCTTGTGAGCGAGCACGGGCTCTAGGCGCGCAGGCTTCAGTAGTTGTGCCGCGCAGGCTTGGTTGCTCTGCGGCATGTGGGATCTTCCCGGACCAGGGCTCGAGCCCGTGTCCCCTGCATTGGCAGGCGGACTCTTAACCACTGCGTCACCAGGGAAGTCCCCACAGACAAACTTTAAATACAAAACTATTCAAGGGGCTCCCCTGGTGGCGCAGTGGTTGAGAATCTGCCTGCTAATGCAGGGGACACGGGTTCGAGCCCTGGTCTGGGAAGATCCCACATGCCGCGGAGCAACCAGGCCCGTGAGCCACAACTCCTGAACCTGCGCGTCTGGAGCCTGTGCTCCGCAACAAGACAGGCCGCGATAGTGAGAGGCCCGCGCACCGCCATGAAGAGTGGCCCCCGCTTGCCACAACTAGAGAAAGCCTTCGCACAGAAACGAAGACCCAACACAGCCAAAAATAAATAAATTATTTAATCAATTAAAAAGAAAAGCTGTCTCTCAAATTTAACTTCCAGAATATATTCAGGAAAAACGCATACGCCCTTTTTGGCCAACCAAAGAAGCGGGCAATGCAAATCAACACTACAAAGAGGTATCACTTCGAGTCAGAAAAAAGGACCATCCTCACAAAGGGTAAAAACCAGATATGCAGGACAAGGAGAGGAGAAAAGGGAGCCTCGTTACGCTGAAGGGGGGAATGTAAATTGCCAACGGCCACTCTGGAGAAGTGTGCTGTGTTTCCTAAAACATCTAAAAAACAGAGCTACAAAGCATAGGGCGCTTCCACTCATGGGCCTATATGTTGGAAAATCCAAAAATCCACCGGACGCAGGCACCCCGTTTACTGCTGCTATGTTTACAACAGCCTCGACTTGGGTACAACTTCATAGTCCTTGGAAGGAAAAAATGGTGAAAGAAAATTTGATACTTAAGCACAACGGAATATTACTCAGCCCTGAAATCAATGAAATGAGGCCAGTTGCAGCAACTCAGGGGGACTTATGTATGGTCATTGAGAGTGAAATCAGTTAGACAGCAAGAGAAACTTATCATATCACTTATAAAGGGAATCTAAAAATCGCCAACCGTGAACTGAATTACAAACAGAACACCATCACACATTTACAAAACACACTTACGGCTGCTTAAGGGGAAAAGTGTGGTGCGGTGATGCATAAACCAGGAGGTTGAAATTGGCACAGATACCGTTCCATACGCCAATAATGTAATCGCCAAGACATACTCATGGTTCAAGGAACTGGACTCAGCACACTCTATTCACAGAAAAAACATATATCTGACTACTAGAAACTAGAAAAGAATTTATTGATGTCTCTCTGTAAGTGACTCAAGTGGATGTACAGCACCAAGAAACACAACATTGCAAATCAGCTCCAGCCCATTATAAAAATTAATTATAAAAAGAGAAAGACAGTGAGAGAGAGAGGAATTCTTACAAAATTCAATCAGGGGCTGTGAGGCAACTGGACTGACCACATCTACACTCACAGCTGAATGGGACGTAAGGCTGGACACCCTAACCCTAAACCCTAACCCTAACCCAACCCTAACCCTACCTTAACCCTAACCCTAACCCAACACTAACCCTAACCCTGAACCTAAACCCTAACCCTAACCCCTAACCCTAACCCAACCCTAAGCCTAACCCTAACCCCTAGCCCTAGCCCTAGCCCTAACCCTGACCCTAACCCCTAACCCTTAACCCCTAACCCCTAACCCTAACCAAGTTCACAAGTAAACTTCTCGCCCACCTGGAGAGAGTGATTTCATTTGAAAGAGTAAAGACACAATCAGCTCAGTAATTGGCCACGGGGGCTGGAGGGGCCAAGGTTAACCTGAGCTGGAGGAACGTGGGTGCCTGCCTGGATGCTCAGAGGCCAAGGGCTGTTCTGAGACCTGCTTGGACACCCGTGCAGATGGAACAAAGGATCCGCCCAGTCCCAAGAGGGCCCCACCGGCCCTCACGAACGCAACACCAGACTTCCCAGGTGGCGCAGTGGTTAAGAATCCACCTGCCAATGCAGGAGACACGGGTTTGAGCCCTGGTCAGGGAAGATCCCACATGCTGTGGAGCAACTAAGCCCGTGCACCACAACTACTGAGCCTGCGCTCTAGAACCCGCGAGCCCCAACTGCTGAAGCCCACGCGCTTAGAGCCTGTGCTCTGCAACAAGAGAAGCCACCGCAATGAGAAGCCCCCACTCGCCGCAACTAGAGAAAGCCTCCGGGCAGCAATGCAGACCCAACACAGCCCAAAATTCATTAATTAATTAAATAATTAAGAAAAAAAAAAAAGGCAGCACCTGGGGGCTGGCAGACTGATGCACCAAGTCTTACATCACGTCTACTTAGTATCCTGCATGTCAGGGCCATGCTGGACCTGGGGCTGCCCAGACAGAGTGGGGCCTGCATCACCCTTCCCAGGAGGGAGGGTGGAGGGAAACCCTGCATGACCTCTGAGGCCCTAAGAACCCTTGACTAAGGCTGAGCTCAATTTGAAACAGTGGGTGACCAGAGCGGACATTTCATTCATCTATCAATGAGAATCCAGCACTGGAGGAGCAGAAAACAATGGCCTCGCTCAACCTTGACGCTAATCCCGACATGGACCCTAACCCTAAACTCTGATCCTGACCCTAAGCCCTGACCTAACCTTAGCCTAACCCGTACCCTAAACCTGTACCTTACCCTAACCCATGCTCTACCCGTATCCTACCTGTACCCCAATTCTAACCCATACCCTAACACCCACTCTAACACAGAACCCTAACACCCTGAGACCAAAACCATAAACCTTCACCAATAAGCAAAACCATAACCATAACCAAACCATAAAATATAGTCATTAACCATACCCATAAATAACTCATTAACCATAAAACTTAAACCATAACAGCAACCATAAACCATACACAGCCCCAACCCTCACACCAGCCCCAGCCCTAATGCTAACCCTCCAAACCACTTACACCAAGCCAAGTCTAATCAGATTATACAACTACATCTTGAAAAAGAAAACTGGGGAATTCTCTGGTGGCCCAGTGGTTAGGACTCTGTGCTTTCACTGCCAAGGGCTCGGGTTCGATCCCTGACTGGGGAACTAAGATCCCACAAGCCATGGGACGTGGCCAAAATAAATAAATAAGTAAAATGAAATAAAACCACTATTTTAAAAAAGATTTTAAAAATAAAGGAAAAAAACAAGAAAACTACCCCAGTACAACTTATAAATAGGAATGTAAAAATCTATCACACAATAATAGCAACATGAAACCAACAGAACTTTAAATGGATAATGCCATAAGCAAGTATCTCTACACCAGGAATTTCAGGTTGCTCAACATATGAAAAGTAAGCAATGTATTCAACCACAATAATGGTGTGAAGTAAAAACACATAATCATATCAATTAATGCAAAACATCTACAATGAAAATCCAGTGTTATTTCATGAAAAACACTCAAGAAAGCAGGAATAAAAGGAAATTTGTTCAATATGGAAAAGAGTAGTACAAAAAGCCACAGCAAACATCATGCTCAACGTTAAAGACTGAAAGATTTACTCCTGAAATCAGGAACAGGGCCAGGAAGCTGGCCTTCATCACCGTTACTCAATAGTGTACTGGAAGTTCTACCCAGAATCTTGAGGAAAGAAAGAAAAGGCATCCATGGGTGAATGGAAAAATTAAAACCGTGTCTCTTCACAGAACATAGGTCACATCATCTTATATATAAAACTACCTATAATCAGCAAAGAAATTATTTGAGCTAATCAACTAATTAATAAGCAGTGTTACAGAACAAAACATCAATTCATGAAAATCTATCTTATATGCATACGCTGGCAAAAAATAATCTGAAAAAGAATTTATGAGAACAATTCCATTTTTAATAATGTCAACATCAATATTTAGGAGTATGTTTAATCAAGGTACAAGACTTGTTTTTATGTATGTAAAGTTGTATGTTTGAAATTACTGGAAAGTCAATTACTTTTCAAAACATCATGTCTGTCAACAGCATGCCAGAAGAGCAGAGAAAACATCAAACTTCCATATAGAAGCCAAGCCTTACCCAGATCCAGTTCACCCAAAGTCCACATGTCATTTAGAGGCACTGTGGGAAGGTTATATTAGGAGCCGCCGTGTTCCGTGTTGTGGACGACCTGGATATGGTAGAAACAGTGGGATTTTTGAATTCCAATTTTCCACTTCATTCCACAAAAAAACTATTAGAACTAATAAATCAATTCAGTAAAGTTGCAAAATCAATACACAGAAATCAGTTGCCTTTCTAAACACTAATAATGAACCATCAGAAAGAGAAAGAAAGCAACCCTATTTACAACTGCATCAAAAAGAACAAAATACCTGGGAATAAAGTCAACCAAGGAGGTGAAAGACCTGCACACTGAAAACTTGAAGACATTGATGAAGACATTGAAAGACACACCAATAAATGGAAAGATATCCTGTTCTCATGGAATGGAACAATTAATATTGTTAAAATATCCATGCTACCCGAAGCAGTGGACACAGGGAATGCAATCCCTCCCAAAATTCCACGGTATTTCCCCCCAAAATAGAGCAAATCCTCCTAATATCTGTGGGGAACCACAAAGGACCCCAAATAGCCAAAGAAACCCTGAAAAAAGAGAACGGGCTGGAGGCATCTCCCTCCCTGACGTCACACTCTGCTCAGAAGCTACAGTCACCAAAACAGTGTGGAACTGGCTCAAAACGGGCGCAGGGACCAGAGGAACAGGACAGAGAGACCAGAATTCAACCCACACGGACGGGGTCGGTGAATTTATGACACAGGGACCAAGGGCACACCAAGGAGCACGACACTCCCCACGATAAATGGTGCTGGGAAAACTGGACGCCCCATAACTCACGCTGGCTACCCTGCACACAAACCTGACCCAAACAGCCAGCTTTCCACGCCAAGCCCTCCCTCGCTCACACGAAGACGGACCCCCTCAACGGTCAGTCGCCCACAGGAAGCTTCTCCCCACTTTTCCTCACCGTCTCTTCACCTTTTCCTCAGGCATCACCTGGGTCCTCAGGAAACCTAGTTCCCCAGTCAGCGTGGACGCAGCCCCATTTTGTCCTGAAGCCGAAACCCCAGCGAGTCCTGAGGAGACGGAGACCGAGCTCCTCTCAGCAGAGACGCTGAGCCGGGCGTCCTACCCGAAGGCCCCCGCCCCCGCCCCCGCGCCTGAGGCGGCTCAACTCCTCTCAGCTGCCCTCACAATGGAGTTCCATGGAAGGAGCATGCGCTGTGGGTCAGAGAGGCGAACTCGGCGCCACCCTGTGGTCAGTGCAGGAAGTGCAGGCCGCGCCTCCCTCACAGGTCACTGGGGGCAGCGTGCCCTACTGACAGGACTGCTGAATCCATTAAACTGGAAATTCAAACGAAAATGGAGTCTCTATCCCAAAAGTTTTCTAAAAGTAGTTAAGGAACAATTAATTGGAAACCATTTGGAAGGAAGTGAATGTAGATGCAAACTTTACAACTTATACCAAATTCACTCAAAGTTATTCAGAGGCAAATTTTATTTTAGTTTATAATTTATGTTTGGCTGCGTTGGGTCTTCGTTGCTGCATGTGGGCTTTCTCTAGTTGCGTCGAGCGGGGCTACTCTTCGTTGCGGTGCACGGGCTTCTCATTGCGGTGGCTTCTCTTGTGAGCGAGCACGGGCTCTAGGCGCGCAGGCTTCAGTAGTTGTGCCGCGCAGGCTTGGTTGCTCTGCGGCATGTGGGATCTTCCCGGACCAGGGCTCGAGCCCGTGTCCCCTGCATTGGCAGGCGGACTCTTAACCACTGCGTCACCAGGGAAGTCCCCACAGACAAACTTTAAATACAAAACTATTCAAGGGGCTCCCCTGGTGGCGCAGTGGTTGAGAATCTGCCTGCTAATGCAGGGGACACGGGTTCGAGCCCTGGTCTGGGAAGATCCCACATGCCGCGGAGCAACCAGGCCCGTGAGCCACAACTCCTGAACCTGCGCGTCTGGAGCCTGTGCTCCGCAACAAGACAGGCCGCGATAGTGAGAGGCCCGCGCACCGCCATGAAGAGTGGCCCCCGCTTGCCACAACTAGAGAAAGCCTTCGCACAGAAACGAAGACCCAACACAGCCAAAAATAAATAAATTATTTAATCAATTAAAAAGAAAAGCTGTCTCTCAAATTTAACTTCCAGAATATATTCAGGAAAAACGCATACGCCCTTTTTGGCCAACCAAAGAAGCGGGCAATGCAAATCAACACTACAAAGAGGTATCACTTCGAATCAGAAAAAAGGACCATCCTCACAAAGGGTAAAAACCAGATATGCAGGACAAGGAGAGGAGAAAAGGGAGCCTCGTTACGCTGAAGGGGGGAATGTAAATTGCCAACGGCCACTCTGGAGAAGTGTGCTGTGTTTCCTAAAACATCTAAAAAACAGAGCTACAAAGCATAGGGCGCTTCCACTCATGGGCCTATATGTTGGAAAATCCAAAAATCCACCGGACGCAGGCACCCCGTTTACTGCTGCTATGTTTACAACAGCCTCGACTTGGGTACAACTTCATAGTCCTTGGAAGGAAAAAATGGTGAAAGAAAATTTGATACTTAAGCACAACGGAATATTACTCAGCCCTGAAATCAATGAAATGAGGCCAGTTGCAGCAACTCAGGGGGACTTATGTATGGTCATTGAGAGTGAAATCAGTTAGACAGCAAGAGAAACTTATCATATCACTTATAAAGGGAATCTAAAAATCGCCAACCGTGAACTGAATTACAAACAGAACACCATCACACATTTACAAAACACACTTATGGCTGCTTAAGGGGAAAAGTGTGGTGCGGTGATGCATAAACCAGGAGGTTGAAATTGGCACAGATACCGTTCCATACGCCAATAATGTAATCGCCAAGACATACTCATGGTTCAAGGAACTGGACTCAGCACACTCTATTCACAGAAAAAACATATACCTGACTACTAGAAACTAGAAAAGAATTTATTGATGTCTCTCTGTAAGTGACTCAAGTGGATGTACAGCACCAAGAAACACAACATTGCAAATCAGCTCCAGCCCATTATAAAAATTAATTATAAAAAGAGAAAGACAGTGAGAGAGAGAGGAATTCTTACAAAATTCAATCAGGGGCTGTGAGGCAACTGGACTGACCACATCTACACTCACAGCTGAATGGGACGTAAGGCTGGACACCCTAACCCTAAACCCTAACCCTAACCCAACCCTAACCCTACCTTAACCCTAACCCTAACCCAACACTAACCCTAACCCTGAACCTAAACCCTAACCCTAACCCCTAACCCTAACCCAACCCTAAGCCTAACCCTAACCCCTAGCCCTAGCCCTAGCCCTAACCCTGACCCTAACCCCTAACCCTTAACCCCTAACCCCTAACCCTAACCAAGTTCACAAGTAAACTTCTCGCCCACCTGGAGAGAGTGATTTCATTTGAAAGAGTAAAGACACAATCAGCTCAGTAATTGGCCACGGGGGCTGGAGGGGCCAAGGTTAACCTGAGCTGGAGGAACGTGGGTGCCTGCCTGGATGCTCAGAGGCCAAGGGCTGTTCTGAGACCTGCTTGGACACCCGTGCAGATGGAACAAAGGATCCGCCCAGTCCCAAGAGGGCCCCACCGGCCCTCACGAACGCAACACCAGACTTCCCAGGTGGCGCAGTGGTTAAGAATCCACCTGCCAATGCAGGAGACACGGGTTTGAGCCCTGGTCAGGGAAGATCCCACATGCTGTGGAGCAACTAAGCCCGTGCACCACAACTACTGAGCCTGCGCTCTAGAACCCGCGAGCCCCAACTGCTGAAGCCCACGCGCTTAGAGCCTGTGCTCTGCAACAAGAGAAGCCACCGCAATGAGAAGCCCCCACTCGCCGCAACTAGAGAAAGCCTCCGGGCAGCAATGCAGACCCAACACAGCCCAAAATTCATTAATTAATTAATTAATTAAGAAAAAAAAAAAAGGCAGCACCTGGGGGCTGGCAGACTGATGCACCAAGTCTTACATCACGTCTACTTAGTATCCTGCATGTCAGGGCCATGCTGGACCTGGGGCTGCCCAGACAGAGTGGGGCCTGCATCACCCTTCCCAGGAGGGAGGGTGGAGGGAAACCCTGCATGACCTCTGAGGCCCTAAGAACCCTTGACTAAGGCTGAGCTCAATTTGAAACAGTGGGTGACCAGAGCAGACATTTCATTCATCTATCAATGAGAATCCAGCACTGGAGGAGCAGAAAACAATGGCCTCGCTCAACCTTGACGCTAATCCTGACATGGACCCTAACCCTAAACTCTGATCCTGACCCTAAGCCCTGACCTAACCTTAGCCTAACCCGTACCCTAAACCTGTACCTTACCCTAACCCATGCTCTACCCGTATCCTACCTGTACCCCAATTCTAACCCATACCCTAACACCCACTCTAACACAGAACCCTAACACCCTGAGACCAAAACCATAAACCTTCACCAATAAGCAAAACCATAACCATAACCAAACCATAAAATATAGTCATTAACCATACCCATAAATAACTCATTAACCATAAAACTTAAACCATAACAGCAACCATAAACCATACACAGCCCCAACCCTCACACCAGCCCCAGCCCTAATGCTAACCCTCCAAACCACTTACACCAAGCCAAGTCTAATCAGATTATACAACTACATCTTGAAAAAGAAAACTGGGGAATTCTCTGGTGGCCCAGTGGTTAGGACTCTGTGCTTTCACTGCCAAGGGCTCGGGTTCGATCCCTGACTGGGGAACTAAGATCCCACAAGCCATGGGACGTGGCCAAAATAAATAAATAATTAAAATGAAATAAAACCACTATTTTAAAAAAGATTTTAAAAATAAAGGAAAAAAACAAGAAAACTACCCCAGTACAACTTATAAATAGGAATGTAAAAATCTATCACACAATAATAGCAACATGAAACCAACAGAACTTTAAATGGATAATGCCATAAGCAAGTATCTCTACACCAGGAATTTCAGGTTGCTCAACATATGAAAAGTAAGCAATGTATTCAACCACAATAATGGTGTGAAGTAAAAACACATAATCATATCAATTAATGCAAAACATCTACAATGAAAATCCAGTGTTATTTCATGAAAAACACTCAAGAAAGCAGGAATAAAAGGAAATTTGTTCAATATGGAAAAGAGTAGTACAAAAAGCCACAGCAAACATCATGCTCAACGTTAAAGACTGAAAGATTTACTCCTGAAATCAGGAACAGGGCCAGGAAGCTGGCCTTCATCACCGTTACTCAATAGTGTACTGGAAGTTCTACCCAGAATCTTGAGGAAAGAAAGAAAAGGCATCCATGGGTGAATGGAAAAATTAAAACCGTGTCTCTTCACAGAACATAGGTCACATCATCTTATATATAAAACTACCTATAATCAGCAAAGAAATTATTTGAGCTAATCAACTAATTAATAAGCAGTGTTACAGAACAAAACATCAATTCATGAAAATCTATCTTATATGCATACGCTGGCAAAAAATAATCTGAAAAAGAATTTATGAGAACAATTCCATTTTTAATAATGTCAACATCAATATTTAGGAGTATGTTTAATCAAGGTACAAGACTTGTTTTTATGTATGTAAAGTTGTATGTTTGAAATTACTGGAAAGTCAATTACTTTTCAAAACATCATGTCTGTCAACAGCATGCCAGAAGAGCAGAGAAAACATCAAACTTCCATATAGAAGCCAAGCCTTACCCAGATCCAGTTCACCCAAAGTCCACATGTCATTTAGAGGCACTGTGGGAAGGTTATATTAGGAGCCGCCGTGTTCCGTGTTGTGGACGACCTGGATATGGTAGAAACAGTGGGATTTTTGAATTCCAATTTTCCACTTCATTCCACAAAAAAACTATTAGAACTAATAAATCAATTCAGTAAAGTTGCAAAATCAATACACAGAAATCAGTTGCCTTTCTAAACACTAATAATGAACCATCAGAAAGAGAAAGAAAGCAACCCTATTTACAACTGCATCAAAAAGAACAAAATACCTGGGAATAAAGTCAACCAAGGAGGTGAAAGACCTGCACACTGAAAACTTGAAGACATTGATGAAGACATTGAAAGACACACCAATAAATGGAAAGATATCCTGTTCTCATGGAACAATTAATATTGTTAAAATATCCATGCTACCCGAAGCAGTGGACACAGGGAATGCAATCCCTCCCAAAATTCCACGGTATTTCCCCCCAAAATAGAGCAAATCCTCCTAATATCTGTGGGGAACCACAAAGGACCCCAAATAGCCAAAGAAACCCTGAAAAAAGAGAACGGGCTGGAGGCATCTCCCTCCCTGACGTCACACTCTGCTCAGAAGCTACAGTCACCAAAACAGTGTGGAACTGGCTCAAAACGGGCGCAGGGACCAGAGGAACAGGACAGAGAGACCAGAATTCAACCCACACGGACGGGGTCGGTGAATTTATGACACAGGGACCAAGGGCACACCAAGGAGCACGACACTCCCCACGATAAATGGTGCTGGGAAAACTGGACGCCCCATAACTCACGCTGGCTACCCTGCACACAAACCTGACCCAAACACCCAGCTTTCCACGCCAAGCCCTCCCTCGCTCACACGAAGACGGACCCCCTCAACGGTCAGTCGCCCACAGGAAGCTTCTCCCCACTTTTCCTCACCGTCTCTTCACCTTTTCCTCAGGCATCACCTGGGTCCTCAGGAAACCTAGTTCCCCAGTCAGCGTGGACGCAGCCCCATTTTGTCCTGAAGCCGAAACCCCAGCGAGTCCTGAGGAGACGGAGACCGAGCTCCTCTCAGCAGAGACGCTGAGCCGGGCGTCCTACCCGAAGGCCCCCGCCCCCGCCCCCGCGCCTGAGGCGGCTCAACTCCTCTCAGCTGCCCTCACAATGGAGTTCCATGGAAGGAGCATGCGCTGTGGGTCAGAGAGGCGAACTCGGCGCCACCCTGTGGTCAGTGCAGGAAGTGCAGGCCGCGCCTCCCTCACAGGTCACTGGGGGCAGCGTGCCCTACTGACAGGACTGCTGAATCCATTAAACTGGAAATTCAAACGAAAATGGAGTCTCTATCCCAAAAGTTTTCTAAAAGTAGTTAAGGAACAATTAATTGGAAACCATTTGGAAGGAAGTGAATGTAGATGCAAACTTTACAACTTATACCAAATTCACTCAAAGTTATTCAGAGGCAAATTTTATTTTAGTTTATAATTTATGTTTGGCTGCGTTGGGTCTTCGTTGCTGCATGTGGGCTTTCTCTAGTTGCGTCGAGCGGGGCTACTCTTCGTTGCGGTGCACGGGCTTCTCATTGCGGTGGCTTCTCTTGTGAGCGAGCACGGGCTCTAGGCGCGCAGGCTTCAGTAGTTGTGCCGCGCAGGCTTGGTTGCTCTGCGGCATGTGGGATCTTCCCGGACCAGGGCTCGAGCCCGTGTCCCCTGCATTGGCAGGCGGACTCTTAACCACTGCGTCACCAGGGAAGTCCCCACAGACAAACTTTAAATACAAAACTATTCAAGGGGCTCCCCTGGTGGCGCAGTGGTTGAGAATCTGCCTGCTAATGCAGGGGACACGGGTTCGAGCCCTGGTCTGGGAAGATCCCACATGCCGCGGAGCAACCAGGCCCGTGAGCCACAACTCCTGAACCTGCGCGTCTGGAGCCTGTGCTCCGCAACAAGACAGGCCGCGATAGTGAGAGGCCCGCGCACCGCCATGAAGAGTGGCCCCCGCTTGCCACAACTAGAGAAAGCCTTCGCACAGAAACGAAGACCCAACACAGCCAAAAATAAATAAATTATTTAATCAATTAAAAAGAAAAGCTGTCTCTCAAATTTAACTTCCAGAATATATTCAGGAAAAACGCATACGCCCTTTTTGGCCAACCAAAGAAGCGGGCAATGCAAATCAACACTACAAAGAGGTATCACTTCGAGTCAGAAAAAAGGACCATCCTCACAAAGGGTAAAAACCAGATATGCAGGACAAGGAGAGGAGAAAAGGGAGCCTCGTTACGCTGAAGGGGGGAATGTAAATTGCCAACGGCCACTCTGGAGAAGTGTGCTGTGTTTCCTAAAACATCTAAAAAACAGAGCTACAAAGCATAGGGCGCTTCCACTCATGGGCCTATATGTTGGAAAATCCAAAAATCCACCGGACGCAGGCACCCCGTTTACTGCTGCTATGTTTACAACAGCCTCGACTTGGGTACAACTTCATAGTCCTTGGAAGGAAAAAATGGTGAAAGAAAATTTGATACTTAGGCACAACGGAATATTACTCAGCCCTGAAATCAATGAAATGAGGCCAGTTGCAGCAACTCAGGGGGACTTATGTATGGTCATTGAGAGTGAAATCAGTTAGACAGCAAGAGAAACTTATCATATCACTTATAAAGGGAATCTAAAAATCGCCAACCGTGAACTGAATTACAAACAGAACACCATCACACATTTATAAAACACGCTTACGGCTGCTTAAGGGGAAAAGTGTGGTGCGGTGATGCATAAACCAGGAGGTTGAAATTGGCACAGATACCGTTCCATACGCCAATAATGTAATCGCCAAGACATACTCATGGTTCAAGGAACTGGACTCAGCACACTCTATTCACAGAAAAAACATATACCTGACTACTAGAAACTAGAATTTATTGATGTCTCTCTGTAAGTGACTCAAGTGGATGTACAGCACCAAGAAACACAACATTGCAAATCAGCTCCAGCCCATTATAAAAATTAATTATAAAAAGAGAAAGACAGTGAGAGAGAGAGGAATTCTTACAAAATTCAATCAGGGGCTGTGAGGCAACTGGACTGACCACATCTACACTCACAGCTGAATGGGACGTAAGGCTGGACACCCTAACCCTAAACCCTAACCCTAACCCAACCCTAACCCTACCTTAACCCTAACCCTAACCCAACACTAACCCTAACCCTAAACCTAAACCCTAACCCTAACCCCTAACCCTAACCCAACCCTAAGCCTAACCCTAACCCCTAGCCCTAGCCCTAGCCCTAACCCTGACCCTAACCCCTAACCCTTAACCCCTAACCCCTAACCCTAACCAAGTTCACAAGTAAACTTCTCGCCCACCTGGAGAGAGTGATTTCATTTGAAAGAGTAAAGACACAATCAGCTCAGTAATTGGCCACGGGGGCTGGAGGGGCCAAGGTTAACCTGAGCTGGAGGAACGTGGGTGCCTGCCTGGATGCTCAGAGGCCAAGGGCTGTTCTGAGACCTGCTTGGACACCCGTGCAGATGGAACAAAGGATCCGCCCAGTCCCAAGAGGGCCCCACCGGCCCTCACGAACGCAACACCAGACTTCCCAGGTGGCGCAGTGGTTAAGAATCCACCTGCCAATGCAGGAGACACGGGTTTGAGCCCTGGTCAGGGAAGATCCCACATGCTGTGGAGCAACTAAGCCCGTGCACCACAACTACTGAGCCTGCGCTCTAGAACCCGCGAGCCCCAACTGCTGAAGCCCACGCGCTTAGAGCCTGTGCTCTGCAACAAGAGAAGCCACCGCAATGAGAAGCCCCCACTCGCCGCAACTAGAGAAAGCCTCCGGGCAGCAATGCAGACCCAACACAGCCCAAAATTCATTAATTAATTAATTAATTAAGAAAAAAAAAAAAAAGGCAGCACCTGGGGGCTGGCAGACTGATGCACCAAGTCTTACATCACGTCTACTTAGTATCCTGCATGTCAGGGCCATGCTGGACCTGGGGCTGCCCAGACAGAGTGGGGCCTGCATCACCCTTCCCAGGAGGGAGGGTGGAGGGAAACCCTGCATGACCTCTGAGGCCCTAAGAACCCTTGACTAAGGCTGAGCTCAATTTGAAACAGTGGGTGACCAGAGCGGACATTTCATTCATCTATCAATGAGAATCCAGCACTGGAGGAGCAGAAAACAATGGCCTCGCTCAACCTTGACGCTAATCCCGACATGGACCCTAACCCTAAACTCTGATCCTGACCCTAAGCCCTGACCTAACCTTAGCCTAACCCGTACCCTAAACCTGTACCTTACCCTAACCCATGCTCTACCCGTATCCTACCTGTACCCCAATTCTAACCCATACCCTAACACCCACTCTAACACAGAACCCTAACACCCTGAGACCAAAACCATAAACCTTCACCAATAAGCAAAACCATAACCATAACCAAACCATAAAATATAGTCATTAACCATACCCATAAATAACTCATTAACCATAAAACTTAAACCATAACAGCAACCATAAACCATACACAGCCCCAACCCTCACACCAGCCCCAGCCCTAATGCTAACCCTCCAAACCACTTACACCAAGCCAAGTCTAATCAGATTATACAACTACATCTTGAAAAAGAAAACTGGGGAATTCTCTGGTGGCCCAGTGGTTAGGACTCTGTGCTTTCACTGCCAAGGGCTCGGGTTCGATCCCTGACTGGGGAACTAAGATCCCACAAGCCATGGGACGTGGCCAAAATAAATAGATAATTAAAATGAAATAAAACCACTATTTTAAAAAAGATTTTAAAAATAAAGGAAAAAAACAAGAAAACTACCCCAGTACAACTTATAAATAGGAATGTAAAAATCTATCACACAATAATAGCAACATGAAACCAACAGAACTTTAAATGGATAATGCCATAAGCAAGTATCTCTACACCAGGAATTTCAGGTTGCTCAACATATGAAAAGTAAGCAATGTATTCAACCACAACAATGGTGTGAAGTAAAAACACATAATCATATCAATTAATGCAAAACATCTACAATGAAAATCCAGTGTTATTTCATGAAAAACACTCAAGAAAGCAGGAATAAAAGGAAATTTGTTCAATATGGAAAAGAGTAGTACAAAAAGCCACAGCAAACATCATGCTCAACGTTAAAGACTGAAAGATTTACTCCTGAAATCAGGAACAGGGCCAGGAAGCTGGCCTTCATCACCGTTACTCAATAGTGTACTGGAAGTTCTACCCAGAATCTTGAGGAAAGAAAGAAAAGGCATCCATGGGTGAATGGAAAAATTAAAACCGTGTCTCTTCACAGAACATAGGTCACATCATCTTATATATAAAACTACCTATAATCAGCAAAGAAATTATTTGAGCTAATCAACTAATTAATAAGCAGTGTTACAGAACAAAACATCAATTCATGAAAATCTATCTTATATGCATACGCTGGCAAAAAATAATCTGAAAAAGAATTTATGAGAACAATTCCATTTTTAATAATGTCAACATCAATATTTAGGAGTATGTTTAATCAAGGTACAAGACTTGTTTTTATGTATGTAAAGTTGTATGTTTGAAATTACTGGAAAGTCAATTACTTTTCAAAACATCATGTCTGTCAACAGCATGCCAGAAGAGCAGAGAAAACATCAAACTTCCATATAGAAGCCAAGCCTTACCCAGATCCAGTTCACCCAAAGTCCACATGTCATTTAGAGGCACTGTGGGAAGGTTATATTAGGAGCCGCCGTGTTCCGTGTTGTGGACGACCTGGATATGGTAGAAACAGTGGGATTTTTGAATTCCAATTTTCCACTTCATTCCACAAAAAAACTATTAGAACTAATAAATCAATTCAGTAAAGTTGCAAAATCAATACACAGAAATCAGTTGCCTTTCTAAACACTAATAATGAACCATCAGAAAGAGAAAGAAAGCAACCCTATTTACAACTGCATCAAAAAGAACAAAATACCTGGGAATAAAGTCAACCAAGGAGGTGAAAGACCTGCACACTGAAAACTTGAAGACATTGATGAAGACATTGAAAGACACACCAATAAATGGAAAGATATCCTGTTCTCATGGAATGGAACAATTAATATTGTTAAAATATCCATGCTACCCGAAGCAGTGGACACAGGGAATGCAATCCCTCCCAAAATTCCACGGTATTTCCCCCCAAAATAGAGCAAATCCTCCTAATATCTGTGGGGAACCACAAAGGACCCCAAATAGCCAAAGAAACCCTGAAAAAAGAGAACGGGCTGGAGGCATCTCCCTCCCTGACGTCACACTCTGCTCAGAAGCTACAGTCACCAAAACAGTGTGGAACTGGCTCAAAACGGGCGCAGGGACCAGAGGAACAGGACAGAGAGACCAGAATTCAACCCACACGGACGGGGTCGGTGAATTTATGACACAGGGACCAAGGGCACACCAAGGAGCACGACACTCCCCACGATAAATGGTGCTGGGAAAACTGGACGCCCCATAACTCACGCTGGCTACCCTGCACACAAACCTGACCCAAACACCCAGCTTTCCACGCCAAGCCCTCCCTCGCTCACACGAAGACGGACCCCCTCAACGGTCAGTCGCCCACAGGAAGCTTCTCCCCACTTTTCCTCACCATCTCTTCACCTTTTCCTCAGGCATCACCTGGGTCCTCAGGAAACCTAGTTCCCCAGTCAGCGTGGACGCAGCCCCATTTTGTCCTGAAGCCGAAACCCCAGCGAGTCCTAAGGAGACGGAGACCGAGCTCCTCTCAGCAGAGACGCTGAGCCGGGCGTCCTACCCGAAGGCCCCCGCCCCCGCCCCCGCCCCCGCCCCCGCGCCTGAGGCGGCTCAACTCCTCTCAGCTGCCCTCACAATGGAGTTCCATGGAACGAGCATGCGCTGTGGGTCAGAGAGGCGAACTCGGCGCCACCCTGTGGTCAGTGCAGGAAGTGCAGGCCGCGCCTCCCTCACAGGTCACTG
The DNA here is from genome assembly GCF_028023285.1 of Balaenoptera ricei. Lineage (NCBI taxonomy): Eukaryota > Metazoa > Chordata > Mammalia > Artiodactyla > Balaenopteridae > Balaenoptera > Balaenoptera ricei. The sequence continues at coordinate 989,582 of NW_026777416.1, read as the reverse complement.
GGGGCAGCGTGCCCTACTGACAGGACTGCTGAATCCATTAAACTGGAAATTCAAACGAAAATGGAGTCTCTATCCCAAAAGTTTTCTAAAAGTAGTTAAGGAACAATTAATTGGAAACCATTTGGAAGGAAGTGAATGTAGATGCAAACTTTACAACTTATACCAAATTCACTCAAAGTTATTCAGAGGCAAATTTTATTTTAGTTTATAACTTATGTTTGGCTGCGTTGGGTCTTCGTTGCTGCATGTGGGCTTTCTCTAGTTGCGTCGAGCGGGGCTACTCTTCGTTGCGGTGCACGGGCTTCTCATTGCGGTGGCTTCTCTTGTGAGCGAGCACGGGCTCTAGGCGCGCAGGCTTCAGTAGTTGTGCCGCGCAGGCTTGGTTGCTCTGCGGCATGTGGGATCTTCCCGGACCAGGGCTCGAGCCCGTGTCCCCTGCATTGGCAGGCGGACTCTTAACCACTGCGTCACCAGGGAAGTCCCCACAGACAAACTTTAAATACAAAACTATTCAAGGGGCTCCCCTGGTGGCGCAGTGGTTGAGAATCTGCCTGCTAATGCAGGGGACACGGGTTCGAGCCCTGGTCTGGGAAGATCCCACATGCCGCGGAGCAACCAGGCCCGTGAGCCACAACTCCTGAACCTGCGCGTCTGGAGCCTGTGCTCCGCAACAAGACAGGCCGCGATAGTGAGAGGCCCGCGCACCGCGATGAAGAGTGGCCCCCGCTTGCCACAACTAGAGAAAGCCTTCGCACAGAAACGAAGACCCAACACAGCCAAAAATAAATAAATTATTTAATCAATTAAAAAGAAAAGCTGTCTCTCAAATTTAACTTCCAGAATATATTCAGGAAAAACGCATACGCCCTTTTTGGCCAACCAAAGAAGCGGGCAATGCAAATCAACACTACAAAGAGGTATCACTTCGAGTCAGAAAAAAGGACCATCCTCACAAAGGGTAAAAACCAGATATGCAGGACAAGGAGAGGAGAAAAGGGAGCCTCGTTACGCTGAAGGGGGGAATGTAAATTGCCAACGGCCACTCTGGAGAAGTGTGCTGTGTTTCCTAAAACATCTAAAAAACAGAGCTACAAAGCATAGGGCGCTTCCACTCATGGGCCTATATGTTGGAAAATCCAAAAATCCACCGGACGCAGGCACCCCGTTTACTGCTGCTATGTTTACAACAGCCTCGACTTGGGTACAACTTCATAGTCCTTGGAAGGAAAAAATGGTGAAAGAAAATTTGATACTTAAGCACAACGGAATATTACTCAGCCCTGAAATCAATGAAATGAGGCCAGTTGCAGCAACTCAGGGGGACTTATGTATGGTCATTGAGAGTGAAATCAGTTAGACAGCAAGAGAAACTTATCATATCACTTATAAAGGGAATCTAAAAATCGCCAACCGTGAACTGAATTACAAACAGAACACCATCACACATTTACAAAACACACTTACGGCTGCTTAAGGGGAAAAGTGTGGTGCGGTGATGCATAAACCAGGAGGTTGAAATTGGCACAGATACCGTTCCATACGCCAATAATGTAATCGCCAAGACATACTCATGGTTCAAGGAACTGGACTCAGCACACTCTATTCACAGAAAAAACATATATCTGACTACTAGAAACTAGAAAAGAATTTATTGATGTCTCTCTGTAAGTGACTCAAGTGGATGTACAGCACCAAGAAACACAACATTGCAAATCAGCTCCAGCCCATTATAAAAATTAATTATAAAAAGAGAAAGACAGTGAGAGAGAGAGGAATTCTTACAAAATTCAATCAGGGGTTGTGAGGCAACTGGACTGACCACATCTACACTCACAGCTGAATGGGACGTAAGGCTGGACACCCTAACCCTAAACCCTAACCCTAACCCAACCCTAACCCTACCTTAACCCTAACCCTAACCCAACACTAACCCTAACCCTAAACCTAAACCCTAACCCTAACCCCTAACCCTAACCCAACCCTAAGCCTAACCCTAACCCCTAGCCCTAGCCCTAGCCCTAACCCTGACCCTAACCCCTAACCCTTAACCCCTAACCCCTAACCCTAACCAAGTTCACAAGTAAACTTCTCGCCCACCTGGAGAGAGTGATTTCATTTGAAAGAGTAAAGACACAATCAGCTCAGTAATTGGCCACGGGGGCTGGAGGGGCCAAGGTTAACCTGAGCTGGAGGAACGTGGGTGCCTGCCTGGATGCTCAGAGGCCAAGGGCTGTTCTGAGACCTGCTTGGACACCCGTGCAGATGGAACAAAGGATCCGCCCAGTCCCAAGAGGGCCCCACCGGCCCTCACGAACGCAACACCAGACTTCCCAGGTGGCGCAGTGGTTAAGAATCCACCTGCCAATGCAGGAGACACGGGTTTGAGCCCTGGTCAGGGAAGATCCCACATGCTGTGGAGCAACTAAGCCCGTGCACCACAACTACTGAGCCTGCGCTCTAGAACCCGCGAGCCCCAACTGCTGAAGCCCACGCGCTTAGAGCCTGTGCTCTGCAACAAGAGAAGCCACCGCAATGAGAAGCCCCCACTCGCCGCAACTAGAGAAAGCCTCCGGGCAGCAATGCAGACCCAACACAGCCCAAAATTCATTAATTAATTAATTAATTAAGAAAAAAAAAAAAAAGGCAGCACCTGGGGGCTGGCAGACTGATGCACCAAGTCTTACATCACGTCTACTTAGTATCCTGCATGTCAGGGCCATGCTGGACCTGGGGCTGCCCAGACAGAGTGGGGCCTGCATCACCCTTCCCAGGAGGGAGGGTGGAGGGAAACCCTGCATGACCTCTGAGGCCCTAAGAACCCTTGACTAAGGCTGAGCTCAATTTGAAACAGTGGGTGACCAGAGCGGACATTTCATTCATCTATCAATGAGAATCCAGCACTGGAGGAGCAGAAAACAATGGCCTCGCTCAACCTTGACGCTAATCCCGACATGGACCCTAACCCTAAACTCTGATCCTGACCCTAAGCCCTGACCTAACCTTAGCCTAACCCGTACCCTAAACCTGTACCTTACCCTAACCCATGCTCTACCCGTATCCTACCTGTACCCCAATTCTAACCCATACCCTAACACCCACTCTAACACAGAACCCTAACACCCTGAGACCAAAACCATAAACCTTCACCAATAAGCAAAACCATAACCATAACCAAACCATAAAATATAGTCATTAACCATACCCATAAATAACTCATTAACCATAAAACTTAAACCATAACAGCAACCATAAACCATACACAGCCCCAACCCTCACACCAGCCCCAGCCCTAATGCTAACCCTCCAAACCACTTACACCAAGCCAAGTCTAATCAGATTATACAACTACATCTTGAAAAAGAAAACTGGGGAATTCTCTGGTGGCCCAGTGGTTAGGACTCTGTGCTTTCACTGCCAAGGGCTCGGGTTCGATCCCTGACTGGGGAACTAAGATCCCACAAGCCATGGGACGTGGCCAAAATAAATAGATAATTAAAATGAAATAAAACCACTATTTTAAAAAAGATTTTAAAAATAAAGGAAAAAAACAAGAAAACTACCCCAGTACAACTTATAAATAGGAATGTAAAAATCTATCACACAATAATAGCAACATGAAACCAACAGAACTTTAAATGGATAATGCCATAAGCAAGTATCTCTACACCAGGAATTTCAGGTTGCTCAACATATGAAAAGTAAGCAATGTATTCAACCACAACAATGGTGTGAAGTAAAAACACATAATCATATCAATTAATGCAAAACATCTACAATGAAAATCCAGTGTTATTTCATGAAAAACACTCAAGAAAGCAGGAATAAAAGGAAATTTGTTCAATATGGAAAAGAGTAGTACAAAAAGCCACAGCAAACATCATGCTCAACGTTAAAGACTGAAAGATTTACTCCTGAAATCAGGAACAGGGCCAGGAAGCTGGCCTTCATCACCGTTACTCAATAGTGTACTGGAAGTTCTACCCAGAATCTTGAGGAAAGAAAGAAAAGGCATCCATGGGTGAATGGAAAAATTAAAACCGTGTCTCTTCACAGAACATAGGTCACATCATCTTATATATAAAACTACCTATAATCAGCAAAGAAATTATTTGAGCTAATCAACTAATTAATAAGCAGTGTTACAGAACAAAACATCAATTCATGAAAATCTATCTTATATGCATACGCTGGCAAAAAATAATCTGAAAAAGAATTTATGAGAACAATTCCATTTTTAATAATGTCAACATCAATATTTAGGAGTATGTTTAATCAAGGTACAAGACTTGTTTTTATGTATGTAAAGTTGTATGTTTGAAATTACTGGAAAGTCAATTACTTTTCAAAACATCATGTCTGTCAACAGCATGCCAGAAGAGCAGAGAAAACATCAAACTTCCATATAGAAGCCAAGCCTTACCCAGATCCAGTTCACCCAAAGTCCACATGTCATTTAGAGGCACTGTGGGAAGGTTATATTAGGAGCCGCCGTGTTCCGTGTTGTGGACGACCTGGATATGGTAGAAACAGTGGGATTTTTGAATTCCAATTTTCCACTTCATTCCACAAAAAAACTATTAGAACTAATAAATCAATTCAGTAAAGTTGCAAAATCAATACACAGAAATCAGTTGCCTTTCTAAACACTAATAATGAACCATCAGAAAGAGAAAGAAAGCAACCCTATTTACAACTGCATCAAAAAGAACAAAATACCTGGGAATAAAGTCAACCAAGGAGGTGAAAGACCTGCACACTGAAAACTTGAAGACATTGATGAAGACATTGAAAGACACACCAATAAATGGAAAGATATCCTGTTCTCATGGAATGGAACAATTAATATTGTTAAAATATCCATGCTACCCGAAGCAGTGGACACAGGGAATGCAATCCCTCCCAAAATTCCACGGTATTTCCCCCCAAAATAGAGCAAATCCTCCTAATATCTGTGGGGAACCACAAAGGACCCCAAATAAGCCAAAGAAACCCTGAAAAAAGAGAACGGGCTGGAGGCATCTCCCTCCCTGACGTCACACTCTGCTGAGAAGCTACAGTCACCAAAACAGTGTGGAACTGGCTCAAAACGGGCGCAGGGACCAGAGGAACAGGACAGAGAGACCAGAATTCAACCCACACGGACGGGGTCGGTGAATTTATGACACAGGGACCAAGGGCACACCAAGGAGCACGACACTCCCCACGATAAATGGTGCTGGGAAAACTGGACGCCCCATAACTCACGCTGGCTACCCTGCACACAAACCTGACCCAAACACCCAGCTTTCCAGGCCAAGCCCTCCCTCGCTCACACGAAGACGGACCCCCTCAACGGTCAGTCGCCCACAGGAAGCTTCTCCCCACTTTTCCTCACCATCTCTTCACCTTTTCCTCAGGCATCACCTGGGTCCTCAGGAAACCTAGTTCCCCAGTCAGCGTGGACGCAGCCCCATTTTGTCCTGAAGCCGAAACCCCAGCGAGTCCTAAGGAGACGGAGACCGAGCTCCTCTCAGCAGAGACGCTGAGCCGGGCGTCCTACCCGAAGGCCCCCGCCCCCGCCCCCGCGCCTGAGGCGGCTCAACTCCTCTCAGCTGCCCTCACAATGGAGTTCCATGGAAGGAGCATGCGCTGTGGGTCAGAGAGGCGAACTCGGCGCCACCCTGTGGTCAGTGCAGGAAGTGCAGGCCGCGCCTCCCTCACAGGTCACTGGGGGCAGCGTGCCCTACTGACAGGACTGCTGAATCCATTAAACTGGAAATTCAAACGAAAATGGAGTCTCTATCCCAAAAGTTTTCTAAAAGTAGTTAAGGAACAATTAATTGGAAACCATTTGGAAGGAAGTGAATGTAGATGCAAACTTTACAACTTATACCAAATTCACTCAAAGTTATTCAGAGGCAAATTTTATTTTAGTTTATAACTTATGTTTGGCTGCGTTGGGTCTTCGTTGCTGCATGTGGGCTTTCTCTAGTTGCGTCGAGCGGGGCTACTCTTCGTTGCGGTGCACGGGCTTCTCATTGCAGTGGCTTCTCTTGTGAGCGAGCACGGGCTCTAGGCGCGCAGGCTTCAGTAGTTGTGCCGCGCAGGCTTGGTTGCTCTGCGGCATGTGGGATCTTCCCGGACCAGGGCTCGAGCCCGTGTCCCCTGCATTGGCAGGCGGACTCTTAACCACTGCGTCACCAGGGAAGTCCCCACAGACAAACTTTAAATACAAAACTATTCAAGGGGCTCCCCTGGTGGCGCAGTGGTTGAGAATCTGCCTGCTAATGCAGGGGACACGGGTTCGAGCCCTGGTCTGGGAAGATCCCACATGCCGCGGAGCAACCAGGCCCGTGAGCCACAACTCCTGAACCTGCGCGTCTGGAGCCTGTGCTCCGCAACAAGACAGGCCGCGATAGTGAGAGGCCCGCGCACCGCCATGAAGAGTGGCCCCCGCTTGCCACAACTAGAGAAAGCCTTCGCACAGAAACGAAGACCCAACACAGCCAAAAATAAATAAATTATTTAATCAATTAAAAAGAAAAGCTGTCTCTCAAATTTAACTTCCAGAATATATTCAGGAAAAACGCATACGCCCTTTTTGGCCAACCAAAGAAGCGGGCAATGCAAATCAACACTACAAAGAGGTATCACTTCGAGTCAGAAAAAAGGACCATCCTCACAAAGGGTAAAAACCAGATATGCAGGACAAGGAGAGGAGAAAAGGGAGCCTCGTTACGCTGAAGGGGGGAATGTAAATTGCCAACGGCCACTCTGGAGAAGTGTGCTGTGTTTCCTAAAACATCTAAAAAACAGAGCTACAAAGCATAGGGCGCTTCCACTCATGGGCCTATATGTTGGAAAATCCAAAAATCCACCGGACGCAGGCACCCCGTTTACTGCTGCTATGTTTACAACAGCCTCGACTTGGGTACAACTTCATAGTCCTTGGAAGGAAAAAATGGTGAAAGAAAATTTGATACTTAAGCACAACGGAATATTACTCAGCCCTGAAATCAATGAAATGAGGCCAGTTGCAGCAACTCAGGGGGACTTATGTATGGTCATTGAGAGTGAAATCAGTTAGACAGCAAGAGAAACTTATCATATCACTTATAAAGGGAATCTAAAAATCGCCAACCGTGAACTGAATTACAAACAGAACACCATCACACATTTACAAAACACACTTACGGCTGCTTAAGGGGAAAAGTGTGGTGCGGTGATGCATAAACCAGGAGGTTGAAATTGGCACAGATACCGTTCCATACGCCAATAATGTAATCGCCAAGACATACTCATGGTTCAAGGAACTGGACTCAGCACACTCTATTCACAGAAAAAACATATATCTGACTACTAGAAACTAGAAAAGAATTTATTGATGTCTCTCTGTAAGTGACTCAAGTGGATGTACAGCACCAAGAAACACAACATTGCAAATCAGCTCCAGCCCATTATAAAAATTAATTATAAAAAGAGAAAGACAGTGAGAGAGAGAGGAATTCTTACAAAATTCAATCAGGGGCTGTGAGGCAACTGGACTGACCACATCTACACTCACAGCTGAATGGGACGTAAGGCTGGACACCCTAACCCTAAACCCTAACCCTAACCCAACCCTAACCCTACCTTAACCCTAACCCTAACCCAACACTAACCCTAACCCTAAACCTAAACCCTAACCCTAACCCCTAACCCTAACCCAACCCTAAGCCTAACCCTAACCCCTAGCCCTAGCCCTAGCCCTAACCCTGACCCTAACCCCTAACCCTTAACCCCTAACCCCTAACCCTAACCAAGTTCACAAGTAAACTTCTCGCCCACCTGGAGAGAGTGATTTCATTTGAAAGAGTAAAGACACAATCAGCTCAGTAATTGGCCACGGGGGCTGGAGGGGCCAAGGTTAACCTGAGCTGGAGGAACGTGGGTGCCTGCCTGGATGCTCAGAGGCCAAGGGCTGTTCTGAGACCTGCTTGGACACCCGTGCAGATGGAACAAAGGATCCGCCCAGTCCCAAGAGGGCCCCACCGGCCCTCACGAACGCAACACCAGACTTCCCAGGTGGCGCAGTGGTTAAGAATCCACCTGCCAATGCAGGAGACACGGGTTTGAGCCCTGGTCAGGGAAGATCCCACATGCTGTGGAGCAACTAAGCCCGTGCACCACAACTACTGAGCCTGCGCTCTAGAACCCGCGAGCCCCAACTGCTGAAGCCCACGCGCTTAGAGCCTGTGCTCTGCAACAAGAGAAGCCACCGCAATGAGAAGCCCCCACTCGCCGCAACTAGAGAAAGCCTCCGGGCAGCAATGCAGACCCAACACAGCCCAAAATTCATTAATTAATTAATTAATTAAGAAAAAAAAAAAAGGCAGCACCTGGGGGCTGGCAGACTGATGCACCAAGTCTTACATCACGTCTACTTAGTATCCTGCATGTCAGGGCCATGCTGGACCTGGGGCTGCCCAGACAGAGTGGGGCCTGCATCACCCTTCCCAGGAGGGAGGGTGGAGGGAAACCCTGCATGACCTCTGAGGCCCTAAGAACCCTTGACTAAGGCTGAGCTCAATTTGAAACAGTGGGTGACCAGAGCGGACATTTCATTCATCTATCAATGAGAATCCAGCACTGGAGGAGCAGAAAACAATGGCCTCGCTCAACCTTGACGCTAATCCCGACATGGACCCTAACCCTAAACTCTGATCCTGACCCTAAGCCCTGACCTAACCTTAGCCTAACCCGTACCCTAAACCTGTACCTTACCCTAACCCATGCTCTACCCGTATCCTACCTGTACCCCAATTCTAACCCATACCCTAACACCCACTCTAACACAGAACCCTAACACCCTGAGACCAAAACCATAAACCTTAACCAATAAGCAAAACCATAACCATAACCAAACCATAAAATATAGTCATTAACCATACCCATAAATAACTCATTAACCATAAAACTTAAACCATAACAGCAACCATAAACCATACACAGCCCCAACCCTCACACCAGCCCCAGCCCTAATGCTAACCCTCCAAACCACTTACACCAAGCCAAGTCTAATCAGATTATACAACTACATCTTGAAAAAGAAAACTGGGGAATTCTCTGGTGGCCCAGTGGTTAGGACTCTGTGCTTTCACTGCCAAGGGCTCGGGTTCGATCCCTGACTGGGGAACTAAGATCCCACAAGCCATGGGACGTGGCCAAAATAAATAAATAATTAAAATGAAATAAAACCACTATTTTAAAAAAGATTTTAAAAATAAAGGAAAAAAACAAGAAAACTACCCCAGTACAACTTATAAATAGGAATGTAAAAATCTATCACACAATAATAGCAACATGAAACCAACAGAACTTTAAATGGATAATGCCATAAGCAAGTATCTCTACACCAGGAATTTCAGGTTGCTCAACATATGAAAAGTAAGCAATGTATTCAACCACAACAATGGTGTGAAGTAAAAACACATAATCATATCAATTAATGCAAAACATCTACAATGAAAATCCAGTGTTATTTCATGAAAAACACTCAAGAAAGCAGGAATAAAAGGAAATTTGTTCAATATGGAAAAGAGTAGTACAAAAAGCCACAGCAAACATCATGCTCAACGTTAAAGACTGAAAGATTTACTCCTGAAATCAGGAACAGGGCCAGGAAGCTGGCCTTCATCACCGTTACTCAATAGTGTACTGGAAGTTCTACCCAGAATCTTGAGGAAAGAAAGAAAAGGCATCCATGGGTGAATGGAAAAATTAAAACCGTGTCTCTTCACAGAACATAGGTCACATCATCTTATATATAAAACTACCTATAATCAGCAAAGAAATTATTTGAGCTAATCAACTAATTAATAAGCAGTGTTACAGAACAAAACATCAATTCATGAAAATCTATCTTATATGCATACGCTGGCAAAAAATAATCTGAAAAAGAATTTATGAGAACAATTCCATTTTTAATAATGTCAACATCAATATTTAGGAGTATGTTTAATCAAGGTACAAGACTTGTTTTTTTTTTTTTTTTTTTTTTTTTTTTTTTTAATTTTGTTAGTTTGTTTATTTATTTATTTATTTTTGGCTGTGTTGGGTCTTCGTTTCTGTGCGAGGGCTTTCTCTAGCTGTGGCGAGCGGGGGCCACTCTTCATCGCGGTGCGCGGGCCTCTCACTGTCGCGGCCTCTCTTGTTGTGGAGCACAGGCTCCAGACGCGCAGGCTCAGTAGCTGTGGCTCACGGGCCTAGTTGCTCCGCAGCATGTGGGATCTTCCCAGACCAGGGCTCGAACCCGTGTCCTCTGCATTGGCAGGCAGATTCTCAACCACTGCGCCACCAGGGAAGCCCAAGACTTGTTTTTATGTATGTAAAGTTGTATGTTTGAAATTACTGGAAAGTCAATTACTTTTCAAAACATCATGTCTGTCAACAGCATGCCAGAAAAGCAGAGAAAACATCAAACTTCCATATAGAAGCCAAGCCTTACCCAGATCCAGTTCACCCAAAGTCCACATGTCATTTAGAGGCACTGTGGGAAGGTTATATTAGGAGCCGCCGTGTTCCGTGTTGTGGACGACCTGGATATGGTAGAAACAGTGGGATTTTTGAATTCCAATTTTCCACTTCATTCCACAAAAAAACTATTAGAACGAATAAATCAATTCAGTAAAGTTGCAAAATCAATACACAGAAATCAGTTGCCTTTCTAAACACTAATAATGAACCATCAGAAAGAGAAAGAAAGCAACCCTATTTACAACTGCATCAAAAAGAACAAAATACCTGGGAATAAAGTCAACCAAGGAGGTGAAAGACCTGCACACTGAAAACTTGAAGACATTGATGAAGACATTGAAAGACACACCAATAAATGGAAAGATATCCTGTTCTCATGGAATGGAACAATTAATATTGTTAAAATATCCATGCTACCCGAAGCAGTGGACACAGGGAATGCAATCCCTCCCAAAATTCCACGGTATTTCCCCCCAAAATAGAGCAAATCCTCCTAATATCTGTGGGGAACCACAAAGGACCCCAAATAGCCAAAGAAACCCTGAAAAAAGAGAACGGGCTGGAGGCATCTCCCTCCCTGACGTCACACTCTGCTGAGAAGCTACAGTCACCAAAACAGTGTGGAACTGGCTCAAAACGGGCGCAGGGACCAGAGGAACAGGACAGAGAGACCAGAATTCAACCCACACGGACGGGGTCGGTGAATTTATGACACAGGGACCAAGGGCACACCAAGGAGCACGACACTCCCCACGATAAATGGTGCTGGGAAAACTGGACGCCCCATAACTCACGCTGGCTACCCTGCACACAAACCTGACCCAAACACCCAGCTTTCCACGCCAAGCCCTCCCTCGCTCACACGAAGACGGACCCCCTCAACGGTCAGTCGCCCACAGGAAGCTTCTCCCCACTTTTCCTCACCGTCTCTTCACCTTTTCCTCAGGCATCACCTGGGTCCTCAGGAAACCTAGTTCCCCAGTCAGCGTGGACGCAGCCCCATTTTGTCCTGAAGCCGAAACCCCAGCGAGTCCTGAGGAGACGGAGACCGAGCTCCTCTCAGCAGAGACGCTGAGCCGGGCGTCCTACCCGAAGGCCCCCGCCCCCGCCCCCGCCCCCGCGCCTGAGGCGGCTCAACTCCTCTCAGCTGCCCTCACAATGGAGTTCCATGGAAGGAGCATGCGCTGTGGGTCAGAGAGGCGAACTCGGCGCCACCCTGTGGTCAGTGCAGGAAGTGCAGGCCGCGCCTCCCTCACAGGTCACTGGGGGCAGCGTGCCCTACTGACAGGACTGCTGAATCCATTAAACTGGAAATTCAAACGAAAATGGAGTCTCTATCCCAAAAGTTTTCTAAAAGTAGTTAAGGAACAATTAATTGGAAACCATTTGGAAGGAAGTGAATGTAGATGCAAACTTTACAACTTATACCAAATTCACTCAAAGTTATTCAGAGGCAAATTTTATTTTAGTTTATAACTTATGTTTGGCTGCGTTGGGTCTTCGTTGCTGCATGTGGGCTTTCTCTAGTTGCGTCGAGCGGGGCTACTCTTCGTTGCGGTGCACGGGCTTCTCATTGCAGTGGCTTCTCTTGTGAGCGAGCACGGGCTCTAGGCGCGCAGGCTTCAGTAGTTGTGCCGCGCAGGCTTGGTTGCTCTGCGGCATGTGGGATCTTCCCGGACCAGGGCTCGAGCCCGTTTCCCCTGCATTGGCAGGCGGACTCTTAACCACTGCGTCACCAGGGAAGTCCCCACAGACAAACTTTAAATACAAAACTATTCAAGGGGCTCCCCTGGTGGCGCAGTGGTTGAGAATCTGCCTGCTAATGCAGGGGACACGGGTTCGAGCCCTGGTCTGGGAAGATCCCACATGCCGCGGAGCAACCAGGCCCGTGAGCCACAACTCCTGAACCTGCGCGTCTGGAGCCTGTGCTCCGCAACAAGACAGGCCGCGATAGTGAGAGGCCCGCGCACCGCCATGAAGAGTGGCCCCCGCTTGCCACAACTAGAGAAAGCCTTCGCACAGAAACGAAGACCCAACACAGCCAAAAATAAATAAATTATTTAATCAATTAAAAAGAAAAGCTGTCTCTCAAATTTAACTTCCAGAATATATTCAGGAAAAACGCATACGCCCTTTTTGGCCAACCAAAGAAGCGGGCAATGCAAATCAACACTACAAAGAGGTATCACTTCGAGTCAGAAAAAAGGACCATCCTCACAAAGGGTAAAAACCAGATATGCAGGACAAGGAGAGGAGAAAAGGGAGCCTCGTTACGCTGAAGGGGGGAATGTAAATTGCCAACGGCCACTCTGGAGAAGTGTGCTGTGTTTCCTAAAACATCTAAAAAACAGAGCTACAAAGCATAGGGCGCTTCCACTCATGGGCCTATATGTTGGAAAATCCAAAAATCCACCGGACGCAGGCACCCCGTTTACTGCTGCTATGTTTACAACAGCCTCGACTTGGGTACAACTTCATAGTCCTTGGAAGGAAAAAATGGTGAAAGAAAATTTGATACTTAAGCACAACGGAATATTACTCAGCCCTGAAATCAATGAAATGAGGCCAGTTGCAGCAACTCAGGGGGACTTATGTATGGTCATTGAGAGTGAAATCAGTTAGACAGCAAGAGAAACTTATCATATCACTTATAAAGGGAATCTAAAAATCGCCAACCGTGAACTGAATTACAAACAGAACACCATCACACATTTACAAAACACACTTACGGCTGCTTAAGGGGAAAAGTGTGGTGCGGTGATGCATAAACCAGGAGGTTGAAATTGGCACAGATACCGTTCCATACGCCAATAATGTAATCGCCAAGACATACTCATGGTTCAAGGAACTGGACTCAGCACACTCTATTCACAGAAAAAACATATATCTGACTACTAGAAACTAGAAAAGAATTTATTGATGTCTCTCTGTAAGTGACTCAAGTGGATGTACAGCACCAAGAAACACAACATTGCAAATCAGCTCCAGCCCATTATAAAAATTAATTATAAAAAGAGAAAGACAGTGAGAGAGAGAGGAATTCTTACAAAATTCAATCAGGGGCTGTGAGGCAACTGGACTGACCACATCTACACTCACAGCTGAATGGGACGTAAGGCTGGACACCCTAACCCTAAACCCTAACCCTAACCCAACCCTAACCCTACCTTAACCCTAACCCTAACCCAACACTAACCCTAACCCTAAACCTAAACCCTAACCCTAACCCCTAACCCTAACCCAACCCTAAGCCTAACCCTAACCCCTAGCCCTAGCCCTAGCCCTAACCCTGACCCTAACCCCTAACCCTTAACCCCTAACCCCTAACCCTAACCAAGTTCACAAGTAAACTTCTCGCCCACCTGGAGAGAGTGATTTCATTTGAAAGAGTAAAGACACAATCAGCTCAGTAATTGGCCACGGGGGCTGGAGGGGCCAAGGTTAACCTGAGCTGGAGGAACGTGGGTGCCTGCCTGGATGCTCAGAGGCCAAGGGCTGTTCTGAGACCTGCTTGGACACCCGTGCAGATGGAACAAAGGATCCGCCCAGTCCCAAGAGGGCCCCACCGGCCCTCACGAACGCAACACCAGACTTCCCAGGTGGCGCAGTGGTTAAGAATCCACCTGCCAATGCAGGAGACACGGGTTTGAGCCCTGGTCAGGGAAGATCCCACATGCTGTGGAGCAACTAAGCCCGTGCACCACAACTACTGAGCCTGCGCTCTAGAACCCGCGAGCCACAACTGCTGAAGCCCACGCGCTTAGAGCCTGTGCTCTGCAACAAGAGAAGCCACCGCAATGAGAAGCCCCCACTCGCCGCAACTAGAGAAAGCCTCCGGGCAGCAATGCAGACCCAACACAGCCCAAAATTCATTAATTAATTAATTAATTAAGAAAAAAAAAAAAAGGCAGCACCTGGGGGCTGGCAGACTGATGCACCAAGTCTTACATCACGTCTACTTAGTATCCTGCATGTCAGGGCCATGCTGGACCTGGGGCTGCCCAGACAGAGTGGGGCCTGCATCACCCTTCCCAGGAGGGAGGGTGGAGGGAAACCCTGCATGACCTCTGAGGCCCTAAGAACCCTTGACTAAGGCTGAGCTCAATTTGAAACAGTGGGTGACCAGAGCGGACATTTCATTCATCTATCAATGAGAATCCAGCACTGGAGGAGCAGAAAACAATGGCCTCGCTCAACCTTGACGCTAATCCCGACATGGACCCTAACCCTAAACTCTGATCCTGACCCTAAGCCCTGACCTAACCTTAGCCTAACCCGTACCCTAAACCTGTACCTTACCCTAACCCATGCTCTACCCGTATCCTACCTGTACCCCAATTCTAACCCATACCCTAACACCCACTCTAACACAGAACCCTAACACCCTGAGACCAAAACCATAAACCTTCACCAATAAGCAAAACCATAACCATAACCAAACCATAAAATATAGTCATTAACCATACCCATAAATAACTCATTAACCATAAAACTTAAACCATAACAGCAACCATAAACCATACACAGCCCCAACCCTCACACCAGCCCCAGCCCTAATGCTAACCCTCCAAACCACTTACACCAAGCCAAGTCTAATCAGATTATACAACTACATCTTGAAAAAGAAAACTGGGGAATTCTCTGGTGGCCCAGTGGTTAGGACTCTGTGCTTTCACTGCCAAGGGCTCGGGTTCGATCCCTGACTGGGGAACTAAGATCCCACAAGCCATGGGACGTGGCCAAAATAAATAAATAATTAAAATGAAATAAAACCACTATTTTAAAAAAGATTTTAAAAATAAAGGAAAAAAACAAGAAAACTACCCCAGTACAACTTATAAATAGGAATGTAAAAATCTATCACACAATAATAGCAACATGAAACCAACAGAACTTTAAATGGATAATGCCATAAGCAAGTATCTCTACACCAGGAATTTCAGGTTGCTCAACATATGAAAAGTAAGCAATGTATTCAACCACAACAATGGTGTGAAGTAAAAACACATAATCATATCAATTAATGCAAAACATCTACAATGAAAATCCAGTGTTATTTCATGAAAAACACTCAAGAAAGCAGGAATAAAAGGAAATTTGTTCAATATGGAAAAGAGTAGTACAAAAAGCCACAGCAAACATCATGCTCAACGTTAAAGACTGAAAGATTTACTCCTGAAATCAGGAACAGGGCCAGGAAGCTGGCCTTCATCACCGTTACTCAATAGTGTACTGGAAGTTCTACCCAGAATCTTGAGGAAAGAAAGAAAAGGCATCCACGGGTGAATGGAAAAATTAAAACCGTGTCTCTTCACAGAACATAGGTCACATCATCTTATATATAAAACTACCTATAATCAGCAAAGAAATTATTTGAGCTAATCAACTAATTAATAAGCAGTGTTACAGAACAAAACATCAATTCATGAAAATCTATCTTATATGCATACGCTGGCAAAAAATAATCTGAAAAAGAATTTATGAGAACAATTCCATTTTTAATAATGTCAACATCAATATTTAGGAGTATGTTTAATCAAGGTACAAGACTTGTTTTTTTTTTTTTTTTTTTTTTTTTTTTTTTTTAATTTTGTTAGTTTGTTTATTTATTTATTTATTTTTGGCTGTGTTGGGTCTTCGTTTCTGTGCGAGGGCTTTCTCTAGCTGTGGCGAGCGGGGGCCACTCTTCATCGCGGTGCGCGGGCCTCTCACTGTCGCGGCCTCTCTTGTTGTGGAGCACAGGCTCCAGACGCGCAGGCTCAGTAGCTGTGGCTCACGGGCCTAGTTGCTCCGCAGCATGTGGGATCTTCCCAGACCAGGGCTCGAACCCGTGTCCTCTGCATTGGCAGGCAGATTCTCAACCACTGCGCCACCAGGGAAGCCCAAGACTTGTTTTTATGTATGTAAAGTTGTATGTTTGAAATTACTGGAAAGTCAATTACTTTTCAAAACATCATGTCTGTCAACAGCATGCCAGAAAAGCAGAGAAAACATCAAACTTCCATATAGAAGCCAAGCCTTACCCAGATCCAGTTCACCCAAAGTCCACATGTCATTTAGAGGCACTGTGGGAAGGTTATATTAGGAGCCGCCGTGTTCCGTGTTGTGGACGACCTGGATATGGTAGAAACAGTGGGATTTTTGAATTCCAATTTTCCACTTCATTCCACAAAAAAACTATTAGAACTAATAAATCAATTCAGTAAAGTTGCAAAATCAATACACAGAAATCAGTTGCCTTTCTAAACACTAATAATGAACCATCAGAAAGAGAAAGAAAGCAACCCTATTTACAACTGCATCAAAAAGAACAAAATACCTGGGAATAAAGTCAACCAAGGAGGTGAAAGACCTGCACACTGAAAACTTGAAGACATTGATGAAGACATTGAAAGACACACCAATAAATGGAAAGATATCCTGTTCTCATGGAATGGAACAATTAATATTGTTAAAATATCCATGCTACCCGAAGCAGTGGACACAGGGAATGCAATCCCTCCCAAAATTCCACGGTATTTCCCCCCAAAATAGAGCAAATCCTCCTAATATCTGTGGGGAACCACAAAGGACCCCAAATAGCCAAAGAAACCCTGAAAAAAGAGAACGGGCTGGAGGCATCTCCCTCCCTGACGTCACACTCTGCTGAGAAGCTACAGTCACCAAAACAGTGTGGAACTGGCTCAAAACGGGCGCAGGGACCAGAGGAACAGGACAGAGAGACCAGAATTCAACCCACACGGACGGGGTCGGTGAATTTATGACACAGGGACCAAGGGCACACCAAGGAGCACGACACTCCCCACGATAAATGGTGCTGGGAAAACTGGACGCCCCATAACTCACGCTGGCTACCCTGCACACAAACCTGACCCAAACACCCAGCTTTCCACGCCAAGCCCTCCCTCGCTCACACGAAGACGGACCCCCTCAACGGTCAGTCGCCCACAGGAAGCTTCTCCCCACTTTTCCTCACCGTCTCTTCACCTTTTCCTCAGGCATCACCTGGGTCCTCAGGAAACCTAGTTCCCCAGTCAGCGTGGACGCAGCCCCATTTTGTCCTGAAGCCGAAACCCCAGCGAGTCCTGAGGAGACGGAGACCGAGCTCCTCTCAGCAGAGACGCTGAGCCGGGCGTCCTACCCGAAGGCCCCCGCCCCCGCCCCCGCCCCCGCGCCTGAGGCGGCTCAACTCCTCTCAGCTGCCCTCACAATGGAGTTCCATGGAAGGAGCATGCGCTGTGGGTCAGAGAGGCGAACTCGGCGCCACCCTGTGGTCAGTGCAGGAAGTGCAGGCCGCGCCTCCCTCACAGGTCACTGGGGGCAGCGTGCCCTACTGACAGGACTGCTGAATCCATTAAACTGGAAATTCAAACGAAAATGGAGTCTCTATCCCAAAAGTTTTCTAAAAGTAGTTAAGGAACAATTAATTGGAAACCATTTGGAAGGAAGTGAATGCAGATGCAAACTTTACAACTTATACCAAATTCACTCAAAGTTATTCAGAGGCAAATTTTATTTTAGTTTATAATTTATGTTTGGCTGCGTTGGGTCTTCGTTGCTGCATGTGGGCTTTCTCTAGTTGCGTCGAGCGGGGCTACTCTTCGTTGCGGTGCATGGGCTTCTCATTGCGGTGGCTTCTCTTGTGAGCGAGCACGGGCTCTAGGCGCGCAGGCTTCAGTAGTTGTGCCGCGCAGGCTTGGTTGCTCTGCGGCATGTGGGATCTTCCCGGACCAGGGCTCGAGCCCGTGTCCCCTGCATTGGCAGGCGGACTCTTAACCACTGCGTCACCAGGGAAGTCCCCACAGACAAACTTTAAATACAAAACTATTCAAGGGGCTCCCCTGGTGGCGCAGTGGTTGAGAATCTGCCTGCTAATGCAGGGGACACGGGTTCGAGCCCTGGTCTGGGAAGATCCCACATGCCGCGGAGCAACCAGGCCCGTGAGCCACAACTCCTGAACCTGCGCGTCTGGAGCCTGTGCTCCGCAACAAGACAGGCCGCGATAGTGAGAGGCCCGCGCACCGCGATGAAGAGTGGCCCCCGCTTGCCACAACTAGAGAAAGCCTTCGCACAGAAACGAAGACCCAACACAGCCAAAAATAAATAAATTATTTAATCAATTAAAAAGAAAAGCTGTCTCTCAAATTTAACTTCCAGAATATATTCAGGAAAAACGCATACGCCCTTTTTGGCCAACCAAAGAAGCGGGCAATGCAAATCAACACTACAAAGAGGTATCACTTCGAGTCAGAAAAAAGGACCATCCTCACAAAGGGTAAAAACCAGATATGCAGGACAAGGAGAGGAGAAAAGGGAGCCTCGTTACGCTGAAGGGGGGAATGTAAATTGCCAACGGCCACTCTGGAGAAGTGTGCTGTGTTTCCTAAAACATCTAAAAAACAGAGCTACAAAGCATAGGGCGCTTCCACTCATGGGCCTATATGTTGGAAAATCCAAAAATCCACCGGACGCAGGCACCCCGTTTACTGCTGCTATGTTTACAACAGCCTCAACTTGGGTACAACTTCATAGTCCTTGGAAGGAAAAAATGGTGAAAGAAAATTTGATACTTAAGCACAACGGAATATTACTCAGCCCTGAAATCAATGAAATGAGGCCAGTTGCAGCAACTCAGGGGGACTTATGTATGGTCATTGAGAGTGAAATCAGTTAGACAGCAAGAGAAACTTATCATATCACTTATAAAGGGAATCTAAAAATCGCCAACCGTGAACTGAATTACAAACAGAACACCATCACACATTTACAAAACACACTTACGGCTGCTTAAGGGGAAAAGTGTGGTGCGGTGATGCATAAACCAGGAGGTTGAAATTGGCACAGATACCGTTCCATTCGCCAATAATGTAATCGCCAAGACATACTCATGGTTCAAGGAACTGGACTCAGCACACTCTATTCACAGAAAAAACATATATCTGACTACTAGAAACTAGAAAAGAATTTATTGATGTCTCTCTGTAAGTGACTCAAGTGGATGTACAGCACCAAGAAACACAACATTGCAAATCAGCTCCAGCCCATTATAAAAATTAATTATAAAAAGAGAAAGACAGTGAGAGAGAGAGGAATTCTTACAAAATTCAATCAGGGGCTGTGAGGCAACTGGACTGACCACATCTACACTCACAGCTGAATGGGACGTAAGGCTGGACACCCTAACCCTAAACCCTAACCCTAACCCAACCCTAACCCTACCTTAACCCTAACCCTAACCCAACACTAACCCTAACCCTAAACCTAAACCCTAACCCTAACCCCTAACCCTAACCCAACCCTAAGCCTAACCCTAACCCCTAGCCCTAGCCCTAGCCCTAACCCTGACCCTAACCCCTAACCCTTAACCCCTAACCCCTAACCCTAACCAAGTTCACAAGTAAACTTCTCGCCCACCTGGAGAGAGTGATTTCATTTGAAAGAGTAAAGACACAATCAGCTCAGTAATTGGCCACGGGGGCTGGAGGGGCCAAGGTTAACCTGAGCTGGAGGAACGTGGGTGCCTGCCTGGATGCTCAGAGGCCAAGGGCTGTTCTGAGACCTGCTTGGACACCCGTGCAGATGGAACAAAGGATCCGCCCAGTCCCAAGAGGGCCCCACCGGCCCTCACGAACGCAACACCAGACTTCCCAGGTGGCGCAGTGGTTAAGAATCCACCTGCCAATGCAGGAGACACGGGTTTGAGCCCTGGTCAGGGAAGATCCCACATGCTGTGGAGCAACTAAGCCCGTGCACCACAACTACTGAGCCTGCGCTCTAGAACCCGCGAGCCACAACTGCTGAAGCCCACGCGCTTAGAGCCTGTGCTCTGCAACAAGAGAAGCCACCGCAATGAGAAGCCCCCACTCGCCGCAACTAGAGAAAGCCTCCGGGCAGCAATGCAGACCCAACACAGCCCAAAATTCATTAATTAATTAATTAATTAAGAAAAAAAAAAAAAGGCAGCACCTGGGGGCTGGCAGACTGATGCACCAAGTCTTACATCACGTCTACT
This sequence comes from Balaenoptera ricei, assembly GCF_028023285.1. Classification (NCBI taxonomy): domain Eukaryota; kingdom Metazoa; phylum Chordata; class Mammalia; order Artiodactyla; family Balaenopteridae; genus Balaenoptera; species Balaenoptera ricei. Next base: position 969,076 of record NW_026777416.1, on the reverse strand, counting down.
TAGTATCCTGCATGTCAGGGCCATGCTGGACCTGGGGCTGCCCAGACAGAGTGGGGCCTGCATCACCCTTCCCAGGAGGGAGGGTGGAGGGAAACCCTGCATGACCTCTGAGGCCCTAAGAACCCTTGACTAAGGCTGAGCTCAATTTGAAACAGTGGGTGACCAGAGCGGACATTTCATTCATCTATCAATGAGAATCCAGCACTGGAGGAGCAGAAAACAATGGCCTCGCTCAACCTTGACGCTAATCCTGACATGGACCCTAACCCTAAACTCTGATCCTGACCCTAAGCCCTGACCTAACCTTAGCCTAACCCGTACCCTAAACCTGTACCTTACCCTAACCCATGCTCTACCCGTATCCTACCTGTACCCCAATTCTAACCCATACCCTAACACCCACTCTAACACAGAACCCTAACACCCTGAGACCAAAACCATAAACCTTCACCAATAAGCAAAACCATAACCATAACCAAACCATAAAATATAGTCATTAACCATACCCATAAATAACTCATTAACCATAAAACTTAAACCATAACAGCAACCATAAACCATACACAGCCCCAACCCTCACACCAGCCCCAGCCCTAATGCTAACCCTCCAAACCACTTACACCAAGCCAAGTCTAATCAGATTATACAACTACATCTTGAAAAAGAAAACTGGGGAATTCTCTGGTGGCCCAGTGGTTAGGACTCTGTGCTTTCACTGCCAAGGGCTCGGGTTCGATCCCTGACTGGGGAACTAAGATCCCACAAGCCATGGGACGTGGCCAAAATAAATAAATAAGTAAAATGAAATAAAACCACTATTTTAAAAAAGATTTTAAAAATAAAGGAAAAAAACAAGAAAACTACCCCAGTACAACTTATAAATAGGAATGTAAAAATCTATCACACAATAATAGCAACATGAAACCAACAGAACTTTAAATGGATAATGCCATAAGCAAGTATCTCTACACCAGGAATTTCAGGTTGCTCAACATATGAAAAGTAAGCAATGTATTCAACCACAATAATGGTGTGAAGTAAAAACACATAATCATATCAATTAATGCAAAACATCTACAATGAAAATCCAGTGTTATTTCATGAAAAACACTCAAGAAAGCAGGAATAAAAGGAAATTTGTTCAATATGGAAAAGAGTAGTACAAAAAGCCACAGCAAACATCATGCTCAACGTTAAAGACTGAAAGATTTACTCCTGAAATCAGGAACAGGGCCAGGAAGCTGGCCTTCATCACCGTTACTCAATAGTGTACTGGAAGTTCTACCCAGAATCTTGAGGAGAGAAAGAAAAGGCATCCATGGGTGAATGGAAAAATTAAAACCGTGTCTCTTCACAGAACATAGGTCACATCATCTTATATATAAAACTACCTATAATCAGCAAAGAAATTATTTGAGCTAATCAACTAATTAATAAGCAGTGTTACAGAACAAAACATCAATTCATGAAAATCTATCTTATATGCATACGCTGGCAAAAAATAATCTGAAAAAGAATTTATGAGAACAATTCCATTTTTAATAATGTCAACATCAATATTTAGGAGTATGTTTAATCAAGGTACAAGACTTGTTTTTATGTATGTAAAGTTGTATGTTTGAAATTACTGGAAAGTCAATTACTTTTCAAAACATCATGTCTGTCAACAGCATGCCAGAAGAGCAGAGAAAACATCAAACTTCCATATAGAAGCCAAGCCTTACCCAGATCCAGTTCACCCAAAGTCCACATGTCATTTAGAGGCACTGTGGGAAGGTTATATTAGGAGCCGCCGTGTTCCGTGTTGTGGACGACCTGGATATGGTAGAAACAGTGGGATTTTTGAATTCCAATTTTCCACTTCATTCCACAAAAAAACTATTAGAACTAATAAATCAATTCACTAAAGTTGCAAAATCAATACACAGAAATCAGTTGCCTTTCTAAACACTAATAATGAACCATCAGAAAGAGAAAGAAAGCAACCCTATTTACAACTGCATCAAAAAGAACAAAATACCTGGGAATAAAGTCAACCAAGGAGGTGAAAGACCTGCACACTGAAAACTTGAAGACATTGATGAAGACATTGAAAGACACACCAATAAATGGAAAGATATCCTGTTCTCATGGAATGGAACAATTAATATTGTTAAAATATCCATGCTACCCGAAGCAGTGGACACAGGGAATGCAATCCCTCCCAAAATTCCACGGTATTTCCCCCCAAAATAGAGCAAATCCTCCTAATATCTGTGGGGAACCACAAAGGACCCCAAATAGCCAAAGAAACCCTGAAAAAAGAGAACGGGCTGGAGGCATCTCCCTCCCTGACGTCACACTCTGCTCAGAAGCTACAGTCACCAAAACAGTGTGGAACTGGCTCAAAACGGGCGCAGGGACCAGAGGAACAGGACAGAGAGACCAGAATTCAACCCACACGGACGGGGTCGGTGAATTTATGACACAGGGACCAAGGGCACACCAAGGAGCACGACACTCCCCACGATAAATGGTGCTGGGAAAACTGGACGCCCCATAACTCACGCTGGCTACCCTGCACACAAACCTGACCCAAACACCCAGCTTTCCACGCCAAGCCCTCCCTCGCTCACACGAAGACGGACCCCCTCAACGGTCAGTCGCCCACAGGAAGCTTCTCCCCACTTTTCCTCACCATCTCTTCACCTTTTCCTCAGGCATCACCTGGGTCCTCAGGAAACCTAGTTCCCCAGTCAGCGTGGACGCAGCCCCATTTTGTCCTGAAGCCGAAACCCCAGCGAGTCCTAAGGAGACGGAGACCGAGCTCCTCTCAGCAGAGACGCTGAGCCGGGCGTCCTACCCGAAGGCCCCCGCCCCCGCCCCCGCCCCCGCCCCCGCGCCTGAGGCGGCTCAACTCCTCTCAGCTGCCCTCACAATGGAGTTCCAAGGAAGGAGCATGCGCTGTGGGTCAGAGAGGCGAACTCGGCGCCACCCTGTGGTCAGTGCAGGAAGTGCAGGCCGCGCCTCCCTCACAGGTCACTGGGGGCAGCGTGCCCTACTGACAGGACTGCTGAATCCATTAAACTGGAAATTCAAACGAAAATGGAGTCTCTATCCCAAAAGTTTTCTAAAAGTAGTTAAGGAACAATTAATTGGAAACCATTTGGAAGGAAGTGAATGTAGATGCAAACTTTACAACTTATACCAAATTCACTCAAAGTTATTCAGAGGCAAATTTTATTTTAGTTTATAATTTATGTTTGGCTGCGTTGGGTCTTCGTTGCTGCATGTGGGCTTTCTCTAGTTGCGTCGAGCGGGGCTACTCTTCGTTGCGGTGCACGGGCTTCTCATTGCGGTGGCTTCTCTTGTGAGCGAGCACGGGCTCTAGGCGCGCAGGCTTCAGTAGTTGTGCCGCGCAGGCTTGGTTGCTCTGCGGCATGTGGGATCTTCCCGGACCAGGGCTCGAGCCCGTGTCCCCTGCATTGGCAGGCGGACTCTTAACCACTGCGTCACCAGGGAAGTCCCCACAGACAAACTTTAAATACAAAACTATTCAAGGGGCTCCCCTGGTGGCGCAGTGGTTGAGAATCTGCCTGCTAATGCAGGGGACACGGGTTCGAGCCCTGGTCTGGGAAGATCCCACATGCCGCGGAGCAACCAGGCCCGTGAGCCACAACTCCTGAACCTGCGCGTCTGGAGCCTGTGCTCCGCAACAAGACAGGCCGCGATAGTGAGAGGCCCGCGCACCGCGATGAAGAGTGGCCCCCGCTTGCCACAACTAGAGAAAGCCTTCGCACAGAAACGAAGACCCAACACAGCCAAAAATAAATAAATTATTTAATCAATTAAAAAGAAAAGCTGTCTCTCAAATTTAACTTCCAGAATATATTCAGGAAAAACGCATACGCCCTTTTTGGCCAACCAAAGAAGCGGGCAATGCAAATCAACACTACAAAGAGGTATCACTTCGAGTCAGAAAAAAGGACCATCCTCACAAAGGGTAAAAACCAGATATGCAGGACAAGGAGAGGAGAAAAGGGAGCCTCGTTACGCTGAAGGGGGGAATGTAAATTGCCAACGGCCACTCTGGAGAAGTGTGCTGTGTTTCCTAAAACATCTAAAAAACAGAGCTACAAAGCATAGGGCGCTTCCACTCATGGGCCTATATGTTGGAAAATCCAAAAATCCACCGGACGCAGGCACCCCGTTTACTGCTGCTATGTTTACAACAGCCTCGACTTGGGTACAACTTCATAGTCCTTGGAAGGAAAAAATGGTGAAAGAAAATTTGATACTTAAGCACAACGGAATATTACTCAGCCCTGAAATCAATGAAATGAGGCCAGTTGCAGCAACTCAGGGGGACTTATGTATGGTCATTGAGAGTGAAATCAGTTAGACAGCAAGAGAAACTTATCATATCACTTATAAAGGGAATCTAAAAATCGCCAACCGTGAACTGAATTACAAACAGAACACCATCACACATTTACAAAACACACTTACGGCTGCTTAAGGGGAAAAGTGTGGTGCGGTGATGCATAAACCAGGAGGTTGAAATTGGCACAGATACCGTTCCATTCGCCAATAATGTAATCGCCAAGACATACTCATGGTTCAAGGAACTGGACTCAGCACACTCTATTCACAGAAAAAACATATATCTGACTACTAGAAACTAGAAAAGAATTTATTGATGTCTCTCTGTAAGTGACTCAAGTGGATGTACAGCACCAAGAAACACAACATTGCAAATCAGCTCCAGCCCATTATAAAAATTAATTATAAAAAGAGAAAGACAGTGAGAGAGAGAGGAATTCTTACAAAATTCAATCAGGGGCTGTGAGGCAACTGGACTGACCACATCTACACTCACAGCTGAATGGGACGTAAGGCTGGACACCCTAACCCTAAACCCTAACCCTAACCCAACCCTAACCCTACCTTAACCCTAAACCTAACCCAACACTAACCCTAACCCTGAACCTAAACCCTAACCCTAACCCCTAACCCTAACCCAACCCTAAGCCAACCCTAACCCCTAGCCCTAGCCCTAACCCTGACCCTAACCCCTAACCCTTAACCCCTAACCCCTAACCCTAACCAAGTTCACAAGTAAACTTCTCGCCCACCTGGAGAGAGTGATTTCATTTGAAAGAGTAAAGACACAATCAGCTCAGTAATTGGCCACGGGGGCTGGAGGGGCCAAGGTTAACCTGAGCTGGAGGAACGTGGGTGCCTGCCTGGATGCTCAGAGGCCAAGGGCTGTTCTGAGACCTGCTTGGACACCCGTGCAGATGGAACAAAGGATCCGCCCAGTCCCAAGAGGGCCCCACCGGCCCTCACGAACGCAACACCAGACTTCCCAGGTGGCGCAGTGGTTAAGAATCCACCTGCCAATGCAGGAGACACGGGTTTGAGCCCTGGTCAGGGAAGATCCCACATGCTGTGGAGCAACTAAGCCCGTGCACCACAACTACTGAGCCTGCGCTCTAGAACCCGCGAGCCACAACTGCTGAAGCCCACGCGCTTAGAGCCTGTGCTCTGCAACAAGAGAAGCCACCGCAATGAGAAGCCCCCACTCGCCGCAACTAGAGAAAGCCTCCGGGCAGCAATGCAGACCCAACACAGCCCAAAATTAATTAATTAATTAATTAATTAAGAAAAAAAAAAAGGCAGCACCTGGGGGCTGGCAGACTGATGCACCAAGTCTTACATCACGTCTACTTAGTATCCTGCATGTCAGGGCCATGCTGGACCTGGGGCTGCCCAGACAGAGTGGGGCCTGCATCACCCTTCCCAGGAGGGAGGGTGGAGGGAAACCCTGCATGACCTCTGAGGCCCTAAGAACCCTTGACTAAGGCTGAGCTCAATTTGAAACAGTGGGTGACCAGAGCGGACATTTCATTCATCTATCAATGAGAATCCAGCACTGGAGGAGCAGAAAACAATGGCCTCGCTCAACCTTGACGCTAATCCTGACATGGACCCTAACCCTAAACTCTGATCCTGACCCTAAGCCCTGACCTAACCTTAGCCTAACCCGTACCCTAAACCTGTACCTTACCCTAACCCATGCTCTACCCGTATCCTACCTGTACCCCAATTCTAACCCATACCCTAACACCCACTCTAACACAGAACCCTAACACCCTGAGACCAAAACCATAAACCTTAACCAATAAGCAAAACCATAACCATAACCAAACCATAAAATATAGTCATTAACCATACCCATAAATAACTCATTAACCATAAAACTTAAACCATAACAGCAACCATAAACCATACACAGCCCCAACCCTCACACCAGCCCCAGCCCTAATGCTAACCCTCCAAACCACTTACACCAAGCCAAGTCTAATCAGATTATACAACTACATCTTGAAAAAGAAAACTGGGGAATTCTCTGGTGGCCCAGTGGTTAGGACTCTGTGCTTTCACTGCCAAGGGCTCGGGTTCGATCCCTGACTGGGGAACTAAGATCCCACAAGCCATGGGACGTGGCCAAAATAAATAAATAAGTAAAATGAAATAAAACCACTATTTTAAAAAAGATTTTAAAAATAAAGGAAAAAAACAAGAAAACTACCCCAGTACAACTTATAAATAGGAATGTAAAAATCTATCACACAATAATAGCAACATGAAACCAACAGAACTTTAAATGGATAATGCCATAAGCAAGTATCTCTACACCAGGAATTTCAGGTTGCTCAACATATGAAAAGTAAGCAATGTATTCAACCACAATAATGGTGTGAAGTAAAAACACATAATCATATCAATTAATGCAAAACATCTACAATGAAAATCCAGTGTTATTTCATGAAAAACACTCAAGAAAGCAGGAATAAAAGGAAATTTGTTCAATATGGAAAAGAGTAGTACAAAAAGCCACAGCAAACATCATGCTCAACGTTAAAGACTGAAAGATTTACTCCTGAAATCAGGAACAGGGCCAGGAAGCTGGCCTTCATCACCGTTACTCAATAGTGTACTGGAAGTTCTACCCAGAATCTTGAGGAAAGAAAGAAAAGGCATCCATGGGTGAATGGAAAAATTAAAACCGTGTCTCTTCACAGAACATAGGTCACATCATCTTATATATAAAACTACCTATAATCAGCAAAGAAATTATTTGAGCTAATCAACTAATTAATAAGCAGTGTTACAGAACAAAACATCAATTCATGAAAATCTATCTTATATGCATACGCTGGCAAAAAATAATCTGAAAAAGAATTTATGAGAACAATTCCATTTTTAATAATGTCAACATCAATATTTAGGAGTATGTTTAATCAAGGTACAAGACTTGTTTTTATGTATGTAAAGTTGTATGTTTGAAATTACTGGAAAGTCAATTACTTTTCAAAACATCATGTCTGTCAACAGCATGCCAGAAGAGCAGAGAAAACATCAAACTTCCATATAGAAGCCAAGCCTTACCCAGATCCAGTTCACCCAAAGTCCACATGTCATTTAGAGGCACTGTGGGAAGGTTATATTAGGAGCCGCCGTGTTCCGTGTTGTGGACGACCTGGATATGGTAGAAACAGTGGGATTTTTGAATTCCAATTTTCCACTTCATTCCACAAAAAAACTATTAGAATAAATCAATTCAGTAAAGTTGCAAAATCAATACACAGAAATCAGTTGCCTTTCTAAACACTAATAATGAACCATCAGAAAGAGAAAGAAAGCAACCCTATTTACAACTGCATCAAAAAGAACAAAATACCTGGGAATAAAGTCAACCAAGGAGGTGAAAGACCTGCACACTGAAAACTTGAAGACATTGATGAAGACATTGAAAGACACACCAATAAATGGAAAGATATCCTGTTCTCATGGAATGGAACAATTAATATTGTTAAAATATCCATGCTACCCGAAGCAGTGGACACAGGGAATGCAATCCCTCCCAAAATTCCACGGTATTTCCCCCCAAAATAGAGCAAATCCTCCTAATATCTGTGGGGAACCACAAAGGACCCCAAATAGCCAAAGAAACCCTGAAAAAAGAGAACGGGCTGGAGGCATCTCCCTCCCTGACGTCACACTCTGCTCAGAAGCTACAGTCACCAAAACAGTGTGGAACTGGCTCAAAACGGGCGCAGGGACCAGAGGAACAGGACAGAGAGACCAGAATTCAACCCACACGGACGGGGTCGGTGAATTTATGACACAGGGACCAAGGGCACACCAAGGAGCACGACACTCCCCACGATAAATGGTGCTGGGAAAACTGGACGCCCCATAACTCACGCTGGCTACCCTGCACACAAACCTGACCCAAACACCCAGCTTTCCACGCCAAGCCCTCCCTCGCTCACACGAAGACGGACCCCCTCAACGGTCAGTCGCCCACAGGAAGCTTCTCCCCACTTTTCCTCACCATCTCTTCACCTTTTCCTCAGGCATCACCTGGGTCCTCAGGAAACCTAGTTCCCCAGTCAGCGTGGACGCAGCCCCATTTTGTCCTGAAGCCGAAACCCCAGCGAGTCCTAAGGAGACGGAGACCGAGCTCCTCTCAGCAGAGACGCTGAGCCGGGCGTCCTACCCGAAGGCCCCCGCCCCCGCCCCCGCGCCTGAGGCGGCTCAACTCCTCTCAGCTGCCCTCACAATGGAGTTCCATGGAACGAGCATGCGCTGTGGGTCAGAGAGGCGAACTCGGCGCCACCCTGTGGTCAGTGCAGGAAGTGCAGGCCGCGCCTCCCTCACAGGTCACTGGGGGCAGCGTGCCCTACTGACAGGACTGCTGAATCCATTAAACTGGAAATTCAAACGAAAATGGAGTCTCTATCCCAAAAGTTTTCTAAAAGTAGTTAAGGAACAATTAATTGGAAACCATTTGGAAGGAAGTGAATGTAGATGCAAACTTTACAACTTATACCAAATTCACTCAAAGTTATTCAGAGGCAAATTTTATTTTAGTTTATAACTTATGTTTGGCTGCGTTGGGTCTTCGTTGCTGCATGTGGGCTTTCTCTAGTTGCGTCGAGCGGGGCTACTCTTCGTTGCGGTGCACGGGCTTCTCATTGCGGTGGCTTCTCTTGTGAGCGAGCACGGGCTCTAGGCGCGCAGGCTTCAGTAGTTGTGCCGCGCAGGCTTGGTTGCTCTGCGGCATGTGGGATCTTCCCGGACCAGGGCTCGAGCCCGTGTCCCCTGCATTGGCAGGCGGACTCTTAACCACTGCGTCACCAGGGAAGTCCCCACAGACAAACTTTAAATACAAAACTATTCAAGGGGCTCCCCTGGTGGCGCAGTGGTTGAGAATCTGCCTGCTAATGCAGGGGACACGGGTTCGAGCCCTGGTCTGGGAAGATCCCACATGCCGCGGAGCAACCAGGCCCGTGAGCCACAACTCCTGAACCTGCGCGTCTGGAGCCTGTGCTCCGCAACAAGACAGGCCGCGATAGTGAGAGGCCCGCGCACCGCGATGAAGAGTGGCCCCCGCTTGCCACAACTAGAGAAAGCCTTCGCACAGAAACGAAGACCCAACACAGCCAAAAATAAATAAATTATTTAATCAATTAAAAAGAAAAGCTGTCTCTCAAATTTAACTTCCAGAATATATTCAGGAAAAACGCATACGCCCTTTTTGGCCAACCAAAGAAGCGGGCAATGCAAATCAACACTACAAAGAGGTATCACTTCGAGTCAGAAAAAAGGACCATCCTCACAAAGGGTAAAAACCAGATATGCAGGACAAGGAGAGGAGAAAAGGGAGCCTCGTTACGCTGAAGGGGGGAATGTAAATTGCCAACGGCCACTCTGGAGAAGTGTGCTGTGTTTCCTAAAACATCTAAAAAACAGAGCTACAAAGCATAGGGCGCTTCCACTCATGGGCCTATATGTTGGAAAATCCAAAAATCCACCGGACGCAGGCACCCCGTTTACTGCTGCTATGTTTACAACAGCCTCGACTTGGGTACAACTTCATAGTCCTTGGAAGGAAAAAATGGTGAAAGAAAATTTGATACTTAAGCACAACGGAATATTACTCAGCCCTGAAATCAATGAAATGAGGCCAGTTGCAGCAACTCAGGGGGACTTATGTATGGTCATTGAGAGTGAAATCAGTTAGACAGCAAGAGAAACTTATCATATCACTTATAAAGGGAATCTAAAAATCGCCAACCGTGAACTGAATTACAAACAGAACACCATCACACATTTACAAAACACACTTACGGCTGCTTAAGGGGAAAAGTGTGGTGCGGTGATGCATAAACCAGGAGGTTGAAATTGGCACAGATACCGTTCCATACGCCAATAATGTAATCGCCAAGACATACTCATGGTTCAAGGAACTGGACTCAGCACACTCTATTCACAGAAAAAACATATATCTGACTACTAGAAACTAGAATTTATTGATGTCTCTCTGTAAGTGACTCAAGTGGATGTACAGCACCAAGAAACACAACATTGCAAATCAGCTCCAGCCCATTATAAAAATTAATTATAAAAAGAGAAAGACAGTGAGAGAGAGAGGAATTCTTACAAAATTCAATCAGGGGCTGTGAGGCAACTGGACTGACCACATCTACACTCACAGCTGAATGGGACGTAAGGCTGGACACCCTAACCCTAAACCCTAACCCTAACCCAACCCTAACCCTACCTTAACCCTAACCCTAACCCAACACTAACCCTAACCCTAAACCTAAACCCTAACCCTAACCCCTAACCCTAACCCAACCCTAAGCCTAACCCTAACCCCTAGCCCTAGCCCTAGCCCTAACCCTGACCCTAACACCTAACCCTTAACCCCTAACCCCTAACCCTAACCAAGTTCACAAGTAAACTTCTCGCCCACCTGGAGAGAGTGATTTCATTTGAAAGAGTAAAGACACAATCAGCTCAGTAATTGGCCACGGGGGCTGGAGGGGCCAAGGTTAACCTGAGCTGGAGGAACGTGGGTGCCTGCCTGGATGCTCAGAGGCCAAGGGCTGTTCTGAGACCTGCTTGGACACCCGTGCAGATGGAACAAAGGATCCGCCCAGTCCCAAGAGGGCCCCACCGGCCCTCACGAACGCAACACCAGACTTCCCAGGTGGCGCAGTGGTTAAGAATCCACCTGCCAATGCAGGAGACACGGGTTTGAGCCCTGGTCAGGGAAGATCCCACATGCTGTGGAGCAACTAAGCCCGTGCACCACAACTACTGAGCCTGCGCTCTAGAACCCGCGAGCCCCAACTGCTGAAGCCCACGCGCTTAGAGCCTGTGCTCTGCAACAAGAGAAGCCACCGCAATGAGAAGCCCCCACTCGCCGCAACTAGAGAAAGCCTCCGGGCAGCAATGCAGACCCAACACAGCCCAAAATTCATTAATTAATTAATTAATTAAGAAAAAAAAAAAAAGGCAGCACCTGGGGGCTGGCAGACTGATGCACCAAGTCTTACATCACGTCTACTTAGTATCCTGCATGTCAGGGCCATGCTGGACCTGGGGCTGCCCAGACAGAGTGGGGCCTGCATCACCCTTCCCAGGAGGGAGGGTGGAGGGAAACCCTGCATGACCTCTGAGGCCCTAAGAACCCTTGACTAAGGCTGAGCTCAATTTGAAACAGTGGGTGACCAGAGCGGACATTTCATTCATCTATCAATGAGAATCCAGCACTGGAGGAGCAGAAAACAATGGCCTCGCTCAACCTTGACGCTAATCCTGACATGGACCCTAACCCTAAACTCTGATCCTGACCCTAAGCCCTGACCTAACCTTAGCCTAACCCGTACCCTAAACCTGTACCTTACCCTAACCCATGCTCTACCCGTATCCTACCTGTACCCCAATTCTAACCCATACCCTAACACCCACTCTAACACAGAACCCTAACACCCTGAGACCAAAACCATAAACCTTAACCAATAAGCAAAACCATAACCATAACCAAACCATAAAATATAGTCATTAACCATACCCATAAATAACTCATTAACCATAAAACTTAAACCATAACAGCAACCATAAACCATACACAGCCCCAACCCTCACACCAGCCCCAGCCCTAATGCTAACCCTCCAAACCACTTACACCAAGCCAAGTCTAATCAGATTATACAACTACATCTTGAAAAAGAAAACTGGGGAATTCTCTGGTGGCCCAGTGGTTAGGACTCTGTGCTTTCACTGCCAAGGGCTCGGGTTCGATCCCTGACTGGGGAACTAAGATCCCACAAGCCATGGGACGTGGCCAAAATAAATAAATAAGTAAAATGAAATAAAACCACTATTTTAAAAAAGATTTTAAAAATAAAGGAAAAAAACAAGAAAACTACCCCAGTACAACTTATAAATAGGAATGTAAAAATCTATCACACAATAATAGCAACATGAAACCAACAGAACTTTAAATGGATAATGCCATAAGCAAGTATCTCTACACCAGGAATTTCAGGTTGCTCAACATATGAAAAGTAAGCAATGTATTCAACCACAATAATGGTGTGAAGTAAAAACACATAATCATATCAATTAATGCAAAACATCTACAATGAAAATCCAGTGTTATTTCACGAAAAACACTCAAGAAAGCAGGAATAAAAGGAAATTTGTTCAATATGGAAAAGAGTAGTACAAAAAGCCACAGCAAACATCATGCTCAACGTTAAAGACTGAAAGATTTACTCCTGAAATCAGGAACAGGGCCAGGAAGCTGGCCTTCATCACCGTTACTCAATAGTGTACTGGAAGTTCTACCCAGAATCTTGAGGAAAGAAAGAAAAGGCATCCATGGGTGAATGGAAAAATTAAAACCGTGTCTCTTCACAGAACATAGGTCACATCATCTTATATATAAAACTACCTATAATCAGCAAAGAAATTATTTGAGCTAATCAACTAATTAATAAGCAGTGTTACAGAACAAAACATCAATTCATGAAAATCTATCTTATATGCATACGCTGGCAAAAAATAATCTGAAAAAGAATTTATGAGAACAATTCCATTTTTAATAATGTCAACATCAATATTTAGGAGTATGTTTAATCAAGGTACAAGACTTGTTTTTATGTATGTAAAGTTGTATGTTTGAAATTACTGGAAAGTCAATTACTTTTCAAAACATCATGTCTGTCAACAGCATGCCAGAAGAGCAGAGAAAACATCAAACTTCCATATAGAAGCCAAGCCTTACCCAGATCCAGTTCACCCAAAGTCCACATGTCATTTAGAGGCACTGTGGGAAGGTTATATTAGGAGCCGCCGTGTTCCGTGTTGTGGACGACCTGGATATGGTAGAAACAGTGGGATTTTTGAATTCCAATTTTCCACTTCATTCCACAAAAAAACTATTAGAATAAATCAATTCAGTAAAGTTGCAAAATCAATACACAGAAATCAGCTGCCTTTCTAAACACTAATAATGAACCATCAGAAAGAGAAAGAAAGCAACCCTATTTACAACTGCATCAAAAAGAACAAAATACCTGGGAATAAAGTCAACCAAGGAGGGGAAAGACCGGCACACTGAAAACTTTAAGACATTGATGAAGACATTGAAAGACACACCAATAAATGGAAAGATATCCTGTTCTCATGGAATGGAACAATTAATATTGTTAAAATATCCATGCTACCCGAAGCAGTGGACACAGGGAATGCAATCCCTCCCAAAATTCCACGGTATTTCCCCCCAAAATAGAGCAAATCCTCCTAATATCTGTGGGGAACCACAAAGGACCCCAAATAGCCAAAGAAACCCTGAAAAAAGAGAACGGGCTGGAGGCATCTCCCTCCCTGACGTCACACTCTGCTCAGAAGCTACAGTCACCAAAACAGTGTGGAACTGGCTCAAAACGGGCGCAGGGACCAGAGGAACAGGACAGAGAGACCAGAATTCAACCCACACGGACGGGGTCGGTGAATTTATGACACAGGGACCAAGGGCACACCAAGGAGCACGACAATCCCCACGATAAATGGTGCTGGGAAAACTGGACGCCCCATAACTCACGCTGGCTACCCTGCACACAAACCTGACCCAAACACCCAGCTTTCCACGCCAAGCCCTCCCTCGCTCACACGAAGACGGACCCCCTCAACGGTCAGTCGCCCACAGGAAGCTTCTCCCCACTTTTCCTCACCATCTCTTCACCTTTTCCTCAGGCATCACCTGGGTCCTCAGGAAACCTAGTTCCCCAGTCAGCGTGGACGCAGCCCCATTTTGTCCTGAAGCCGAAACCCCAGCGAGTCCTAAGGAGACGGAGACCGAGCTCCTCTCAGCAGAGACGCTGAGCCGGGCGTCCTACCCGAAGGCCCCCGCCCCCGCCCCCGCCCCCGCGCCTGAGGCGGCTCAACTCCTCTCAGCTGCCCTCACAATGGAGTTCCATGGAAGGAGCATGCGCTGTGGGTCAGAGAGGCGAACTCGGCGCCACCCTGTGGTCAGTGCAGGAAGTGCAGGCCGCGCCTCCCTCACAGGTCACTGGGGGCAGCGTGCCCTACTGACAGGACTGCTGAATCCATTAAACTGGAAATTCAAACGAAAATGGAGTCTCTATCCCAAAAGTTTTCTAAAAGTAGTTAAGGAACAATTAATTGGAAACCATTTGGAAGGAAGTGAATGTAGATGCAAACTTTACAACTTATACCAAATTCACTCAAAGTTATTCAGAGGCAAATTTTATTTTAGTTTATAATTTATGTTTGGCTGCGTTGGGTCTTCGTTGCTGCATGTGGGCTTTCTCTAGTTGCGTCGAGCGGGGCTACTCTTCGTTGCGGTGCACGGGCTTCTCATTGCGGTGGCTTCTCTTGTGAGCGAGCACGGGCTCTAGGTGCGCAGGCTTCAGTAGTTGTGCCGCGCAGGCTTGGTTGCTCTGCGGCATGTGGGATCTTCCCGGACCAGGGCTCGAGCCCGTGTCCCCTGCATTGGCAGGCGGACTCTTAACCACTGCGTCACCAGGGAAGTCCCCACAGACAAACTTTAAATACAAAACTATTCAAGGGGCTCCCCTGGTGGCGCAGTGGTTGAGAATCTGCCTGCTAATGCAGGGGACACGGGTTCGAGCCCTGGTCTGGGAAGATCCCACATGCCGCGGAGCAACCAGGCCCGTGAGCCACAACTCCTGAACCTGCGCGTCTGGAGCCTGTGCTCCGCAACAAGACAGGCCGCGATAGTGAGAGGCCCGCGCACCGCGATGAAGAGTGGCCCCCGCTTGCCACAACTAGAGAAAGCCTTCGCACAGAAACGAAGACCCAACACAGCCAAAAATAAATAAATTATTTAATCAATTAAAAAGAAAAGCTGTCTCTCAAATTTAACTTCCAGAATATATTCAGGAAAAACGCATACGCCCTTTTTGGCCAACCAAAGAAGCGGGCAATGCAAATCAACACTACAAAGAGGTATCACTTCGAGTCAGAAAAAAGGACCATCCTCACAAAGGGTAAAAACCAGATATGCAGGACAAGGAGAGGAGAAAAGGGAGCCTCGTTACGCTGAAGGGGGGAATGTAAATTGCCAACGGCCACTCTGGAGAAGTGTGCTGTGTTTCCTAAAACATCTAAAAAACAGAGCTACAAAGCATAGGGCGCTTCCACTCATGGGCCTATATGTTGGAAAATCCAAAAATCCACCGGACGCAGGCACCCCGTTTACTGCTGCTATGTTTACAACAGCCTCGACTTGGGTACAACTTCATAGTCCTTGGAAGGAAAAAATGGTGAAAGAAAATTTGATACTTAAGCACAACGGAATATTACTCAGCCCTGAAATCAATGAAATGAGGCCAGTTGCAGCAACTCAGGGGGACTTATGTATGGTCATTGAGAGTGAAATCAGTTAGACAGCAAGAGAAACTTATCATATCACTTATAAAGGGAATCTAAAAATCGCCAACCGTGAACTGAATTACAAACAGAACACCATCACACATTTACAAAACACACTTACGGCTGCTTAAGGGGAAAAGTGTGGTGCGGTGATGCATAAACCAGGAGGTTGAAATTGGCACAGATACCGTTCCATACGCCAATAATGTAATCGCCAAGACATACTCATGGTTCAAGGAACTGGACTCAGCACACTCTATTCACAGAAAAAACATATATCTGACTACTAGAAACTAGAAAAGAATTTATTGATGTCTCTCTGTAAGTGACTCAAGTGGATGTACAGCACCAAGAAACACAACATTGCAAATCAGCTCCAGCCCATTATAAAAATTAATTATAAAAAGAGAAAGACAGTGAGAGAGAGAGGAATTCTTACAAAATTCAATCAGGGGCTGTGAGGCAACTGGACTGACCACATCTACACTCACAGCTGAATGGGACGTAAGGCTGGACACCCTAACCCTAAACCCTAACCCTAACCCAACCCTAACCCTACCTTAACCCTAACCCTAACCCAACACTAACCCTAACCCTGAACCTAAACCCTAACCCTAACCCCTAACCCTAACCCAACCCTAAGCCTAACCCTAACCCCTAGCCCTAGCCCTAGCCCTAACCCTGACCCTAACCCCTAACCCTTAACCCCTAACCCCTAACCCTAACCAAGTTCACAAGTAAACTTCTCGCCCACCTGGAGAGAGTGATTTCATTTGAAAGAGTAAAGACACAATCAGCTCAGTAATTGGCCACGGGGGCTGGAGGGGCCAAGGTTAACCTGAGCTGGAGGAACGTGGGTGCCTGCCTGGATGCTCAGAGGCCAAGGGCTGTTCTGAGACCTGCTTGGACACCCGTGCAGATGGAACAAAGGATCCGCCCAGTCCCAAGAGGGCCCCACCGGCCCTCACGAACGCAACACCAGACTTCCCAGGTGGCGCAGTGGTTAAGAATCCACCTGCCAATGCAGGAGACACGGGTTTGAGCCCTGGTCAGGGAAGATCCCACATGCTGTGGAGCAACTAAGCCCGTGCACCACAACTACTGAGCCTGCGCTCTAGAACCCGCGAGCCCCAACTGCTGAAGCCCACGCGCTTAGAGCCTGTGCTCTGCAACAAGAGAAGCCACCGCAATGAGAAGCCCCCACTCGCCGCAACTAGAGAAAGCCTCCGGGCAGCAATGCAGACCCAACACAGCCCAAAATTCATTAATTAATTAATTAATTAAGAAAAAAAAAAAAGGCAGCACCTGGGGGCTGGCAGACTGATGCACCAAGTCTTACATCACGTCTACTTAGTATCCTGCATGTCAGGGCCATGCTGGACCTGGGGCTGCCCAGACAGAGTGGGGCCTGCATCACCCTTCCCAGGAGGGAGGGTGGAGGGAAACCCTGCATGACCTCTGAGGCCCTAAGAACCCTTGACTAAGGCTGAGCTCAATTTGAAACAGTGGGTGACCAGAGCAGACATTTCATTTATCTATCAATCAGAATCCAGCACTGGAGGAGCAGAAAACAATGGCCTCGCTCAACCTTGACGCTAATCCTGACATGGACCCTAACCCTAAACTCTGATCCTGACCCTAAGCCCTGACCTAACCTTAGCCTAACCCGTACCCTAAACCTGTACCTTACCCTAACCCATGCTCTACCCGTATCCTACCTGTACCCCAATTCTAACCCATACCCTAACACCCACTCTAACACAGAACCCTAACACCCTGAGACCAAAACCATAAACCTTAACCAATAAGCAAAACCATAACCATAACCAAACCATAAAATATAGTCATTAACCATACCCATAAATAACTCATTAACCATAAAACTTAAACCATAACAGCAACCATAAACCATACACAGCCCCAACCCTCACACCAGCCCCAGCCCTAATGCTAACCCTCCAAACCACTTACACCAAGCCAAGTCTAATCAGATTATACAACTACATCTTGAAAAAGAAAACTGGGGAATTCTCTGGTGGCCCAGTGGTTAGGACTCTGTGCTTTCACTGCCAAGGGCTCGGGTTCGATCCCTGACTGGGGAACTAAGATCCCACAAGCCATGGGACGTGGCCAAAATAAATAAATAATTAAAATGAAATAAAACCACTATTTTAAAAAAGATTTTAAAAATAAAGGAAAAAAACAAGAAAACTACCCCAGTACAACTTATAAATAGGAATGTAAAAATCTATCACACAATAATAGCAACATGAAACCAACAGAACTTTAAATGGATAATGCCATAAGCAAGTATCTCTACACCAGGAATTTCAGGTTGCTCAACATATGAAAAGTAAGCAATGTATTCAACCACAATAATGGTGTGAAGTAAAAACACATAATCATATCAATTAATGCAAAACATCTACAATGAAAATCCAGTGTTATTTCATGAAAAACACTCAAGAAAGCAGGAATAAAAGGAAATTTGTTCAATATGGAAAAGAGTAGTACAAAAAGCCACAGCAAACATCATGCTCAACGTTAAAGACTGAAAGATTTACTCCTGAAATCAGGAACAGGGCCAGGAAGCTGGCCTTCATCACCGTTACTCAATAGTGTACTGGAAGTTCTACCCAGAATCTTGAGGAAAGAAAGAAAAGGCATCCATGGGTGAATGGAAAAATTAAAACCGTGTCTCTTCACAGAACATAGGTCACATCATCTTATATATAAAACTACCTATAATCAGCAAAGAAATTATTTGAGCTAATCAACTAATTAATAAGCAGTGTTACAGAACAAAACATCAATTCATGAAAATCTATCTTATATGCATACGCTGGCAAAAAATAATCTGAAAAAGAATTTATGAGAACAATTCCATTTTTAATAATGTCAACATCAATATTTAGGAGTATGTTTAATCAAGGTACAAGACTTGTTTTTATGTATGTAAAGTTGTATGTTTGAAATTACTGGAAAGTCAATTACTTTTCAAAACATCATGTCTGTCAACAGCATGCCAGAAGAGCAGAGAAAACATCAAACTTCCATATAGAAGCCAAGCCTTACCCAGATCCAGTTCACCCAAAGTCCACATGTCATTTAGAGGCACTGTGGGAAGGTTATATTAGGAGCCGCCGTGTTCCGTGTTGTGGACGACCTGGATATGGTAGAAACAGTGGGATTTTTGAATTCCAATTTTCCACTTCATTCCACAAAAAAACTATTAGAACGAATAAATCAATTCAGTAAAGTTGCAAAATCAATACACAGAAATCAGTTGCCTTTCTAAACACTAATAATGAACCATCAGAAAGAGAAAGAAAGCAACCCTATTTACAACTGCATCAAAAAGAACAAAATACCTGGGAATAAAGTCAACCAAGGAGGTGAAAGACCTGCACACTGAAAACTTTAAGACATTGATGAAGACATTGAAAGACACACCAATAAATGGAAAGATATCCTGTTCTCATGGAATGGAACAATTAATATTGTTAAAATATCCATGCTACCCGAAGCAGTGGACACAGGGAATGCAATCCCTCCCAAAATTCCATGGTATTTCCCCCCAAAATAGAGCAAATCCTCCTAATATCTGTGGGGAACCACAAAGGACCCCAAATAGCCAAAGAAACCCTGAAAAAAGAGAACGGGCTGGAGGCATCTCCCTCCCTGACGTCACACTCTGCTGAGAAGCTACAGTCACCAAAACAGTGTGGAACTGGCTCAAAACGGGCGCAGGGACCAGAGGAACAGGACAGAGAGACCAGAATTCAACCCACACGGACGGGGTCGGTGAATTTATGACACAGGGACCAAGGGCACACCAAGGAGCACGACACTCCCCACGATAAATGGTGCTGGGAAAACTGGACGCCCCATAACTCACGCTGGCTACCCTGCACACAAACCTGACCCAAACAGCCAGCTTTCCACGCCAAGCCCTCCCTCGCTCACACGAAGACGGACCCCCTCAACGGTCAGTCGCCCACAGGAAGCTTCTCCCCACTTTTCCTCACCGTCTCTTCACCTTTTCCTCAGGCATCACCTGGGTCCTCAGGAAACCTAGTTCCCCAGTCAGCGTGGACGCAGCCCCATTTTGTCCTGAAGCCGAAACCCCAGCGAGTCCTAAGGAGACGGAGACCGAGCTCCTCTCAGCAGAGACGCTGAGCCGGGCGTCCTACCCGAAGGCCCCCGCCCCCGCCCCCGCGCCTGAGGCGGCTCAACTCCTCTCAGCTGCCCTCACAATGGAGTTCCATGGAACGAGCATGCGCTGTGGGTCAGAGAGGCGAACTCGGCGCCACCCTGTGGTCAGTGCAGGAAGTGCAGGCCGCGCCTCCCTCACAGGTCACTGGGGGCAGCGTGCCCTACTGACAGGACTGCTGAATCCATTAAACTGGAAATTCAAACGAAAATGGAGTCTCTATCCCAAAAGTTTTCTAAAAGTAGTTAAGGAACAATTAATTGGAAACCATTTGGAAGGAAGTGAATGTAGATGCAAACTTTACAACTTATACCAAATTCACTCAAAGTTATTCAGAGGCAAATTTTATTTTAGTTTATAATTTATGTTTGGCTGCGTTGGGTCTTCGTTGCTGCATGTGGGCTTTCTCTAGTTGCGTCGAGCGGGGCTACTCTTCGTTGCGGTGCACGGGCTTCTCATTGCGGTGGCTTCTCTTGTGAGCGAGCACGGGCTCTAGGCGCGCAGGCTTCAGTAGTTGTGCCGCGCAGGCTTGGTTGCTCTGCGGCATGTGGGATCTTCCCGGACCAGGGCTCGAGCCCGTGTCCCCTGCATTGGCAGGCGGACTCTTAACCACTGCGTCACCAGGGAAGTCCCCACAGACAAACTTTAAATACAAAACTATTCAAGGGGCTCCCCTGGTGGCGCAGTGGTTGAGAATCTGCCTGCTAATGCAGGGGACACGGGTTCGAGCCCTGGTCTGGGAAGATCCCACATGCCGCGGAGCAACCAGGCCCGTGAGCCACAACTCCTGAACCTGCGCGTCTGGAGCCTGTGCTCCGCAACAAGACAGGCCGCGATAGTGAGAGGCCCGCGCACCGCCATGAAGAGTGGCCCCCGCTTGCCACAACTAGAGAAAGCCTTCGCACAGAAACGAAGACCCAACACAGCCAAAAATAAATAAATTATTTAATCAATTAAAAAGAAAAGCTGTCTCTCAAATTTAACTTCCAGAATATATTCAGGAAAAACGCATACGCCCTTTTTGGCCAACCAAAGAAGCGGGCAATGCAAATCAACACTACAAAGAGGTATCACTTCGAGTCAGAAAAAAGGACCATCCTCACAAAGGGTAAAAACCAGATATGCAGGACAAGGAGAGGAGAAAAGGGAGCCTCGTTACGCTGAAGGGGGGAATGTAAATTGCCAACGGCCACTCTGGAGAAGTGTGCTGTGTTTCCTAAAACATCTAAAAAACAGAGCTACAAAGCATAGGGCGCTTCCACTCATGGGCCTATATGTTGGAAAATCCAAAAATCCACCGGACGCAGGCACCCCGTTTACTGCTGCTATGTTTACAACAGCCTCGACTTGGGTACAACTTCATAGTCCTTGGAAGGAAAAAATGGTGAAAGAAAATTTGATACTTAAGCACAACGGAATATTACTCAGCCCTGAAATCAATGAAATGAGGCCAGTTGCAGGAACTCAGGGGGACTTATGCATGGTCATTGAGAGTGAAATCAGTTAGACAGCAAGAGAAACTTATCATATCACTTATAAAGGGAATCTAAAAATCGCCAACCGTGAACTGAATTACAAACAGAACACCATCACACATTTACAAAACACACTTACGGCTGCTTAAGGGGAAAAGTGTGGTGCGGTGATGCATAAACCAGGAGGTTGAAATTGGCACAGATACCGTTCCATACGCCAATAATGTAATCGCCAAGACATACTCATGGTTCAAGGAACTGGACTCAGCACACTCTATTCACAGAAAAAACATATATCTGACTACTAGAAACTAGAAAAGAATTTATTGATGTCTCTCTGTAAGTGACTCAAGTGGATGTACAGCACCAAGAAACACAACATTGCAAATCAGCTCCAGCCCATTATAAAAATTAATTATAAAAAGAGAAAGACAGTGAGAGAGAGAGGAATTCTTACAAAATTCAATCAGGGGCTGTGAGGCAACTGGACTGACCACATCTACACTCACAGCTGAATGGGACGTAAGGCTGGACACCCTAACCCTAAACCCTAACCCTAACCCAACCCTAACCCTACCTTAACCCTAACCCTAACCCAACACTAACCCTAACCCTAAACCTAAACCCTAACCCTAACCCCTAACCCTAACCCAACCCTAAGCCTAACCCTAACCCCTAGCCCTAGCTCTAGCCCTAACCCTGACCCTAACCCCTAACCCCTAACCCTAACCAAGTTCACAAGTAAACTTCTCGCCCACCTGGAGAGAGTGATTTCATTTGAAAGAGTAAAGACACAATCAGCTCAGTAATTGGCCACGGGGGCTGGAGGGGCCAAGGTTAACCTGAGCTGGAGGAACGTGGGTGCCTGCCTGGATGCTCAGAGGCCAAGGGCTGTTCTGAGACCTGCTTGGACACCCGTGCAGATTGAACAAAGGATCCGCCCAGTCCCAAGAGGGCCCCACCGGCCCTCACGAACGCAACACCAGACTTCCCAGGTGGCGCAGTGGTTAAGAATCCACCTGCCAATGCAGGAGACACGGGTTTGAGCCCTGGTCAGGGAAGATCCCACATGCTGTGGAGCAACTAAGCCCGTGCACCACAACTACTGAGCCTGCGCTCTAGAACCCGCGAGCCCCAACTGCTGAAGCCCACGCGCTTAGAGCCTGTGCTCTGCAACAAGAGAAGCCACCGCAATGAGAAGCCCCCACTCGCCGCAACTAGAGAAAGCCTCCGGGCAGCAATGCAGACCCAACACAGCCCAAAATTCATTAATTAATTAATTAATTAAGAAAAAAAAAAAAAGGCAGCACCTGGGGGCTGGCAGACTGATGCACCAAGTCTTACATCACGTCTACTTAGTATCCTGCATGTCAGGGCCATGCTGGACCTGGGGCTGCCCAGACAGAGTGGGGCCTGCATCACCCTTCCCAGGAGGGAGGGTGGAGGGAAACCCTGCATGACCTCTGAGGCCCTAAGAACCCTTGACTAAGGCTGAGCTCAATTTGAAACAGTGGGTGACCAGAGCAGACATTTCATTCATCTATCAATCAGAATCCAGCACTGGAGGAGCAGAAAACAATGGCCTCGCTCAACCTTGACGCTAATCCTGACATGGACCCTAACCCTAAACTCTGATCCTGACCCTAAGCCCTGACCTAACCTTAGCCTAACCCGTACCCTAAACCTGTACCTTACCCTAACCCATGCTCTACCCGTATCCTACCTGTACCCCAATTCTAACCCATACCCTAACACCCACTCTAACACAGAACCCTAACACCCTGAGACCAAAACCATAAACCTTAACCAATAAGCAAAACCATAACCATAACCAAACCATAAAATATAGTCATTAACCATACCCATAAATAACTCATTAACCATAAAACTTAAACCATAACAGCAACCATAAACCATACACAGCCCCAACCCTCACACCAGCCCCAGCCCTAATGCTAACCCTCCAAACCACTTACACCAAGCCAAGTCTAATCAGATTATACAACTACATCTTGAAAAAGAAAACTGGGGAATTCTCTGGTGGCCCAGTGGTTAGGACTCTGTGCTTTCACTGCCAAGGGCTCGGGTTCGATCCCTGACTGGGGAACTAAGATCCCACAAGCCATGGGACGTGGCCAAAATAAATAAATAATTAAAATGAAATAAAACCACTATTTTAAAAAAGATTTTAAAAATAAAGGAAAAAAACAAGAAAACTACCCCAGTACAACTTATAAATAGGAATGTAAAAATCTATCACACAATAATAGCAACATGAAACCAACAGAACTTTAAATGGATAATGCCATAAGCAAGTATCTCTACACCAGGAATTTCAGGTTGCTCAACATATGAAAAGTAAGCAATGTATTCAACCACAATAATGGTGTGAAGTAAAAACACATAATCATATCAATTAATGCAAAACATCTACAATGAAAATCCAGTGTTATTTCATGAAAAACACTCAAGAAAGCAGGAATAAAAGGAAATTTGTTCAATATGGAAAAGAGTAGTACAAAAAGCCACAGCAAACATCATGCTCAACGTTAAAGACTGAAAGATTTACTCCTGAAATCAGGAACAGGGCCAGGAAGCTGGCCTTCATCACCGTTACTCAATAGTGTACTGGAAGTTCTACCCAGAATCTTGAGGAAAGAAAGAAAAGGCATCCATGGGTGAATGGAAAAATTAAAACCGTGTCTCTTCACAGAACATAGGTCACATCATCTTATATATAAAACTACCTATAATCAGCAAAGAAATTATTTGAGCTAATCAACTAATTAATAAGCAGTGTTACAGAACAAAACATCAATTCATGAAAATCTATCTTATATGCATACGCTGGCAAAAAATAATCTGAAAAAGAATTTATGAGAACAATTCCATTTTTAATAATGTCAACATCAATATTTAGGAGTATGTTTAATCAAGGTACAAGACTTGTTTTTATGTATGTAAAGTTGTATGTTTGAAATTACTGGAAAGTCAATTACTTTTCAAAACATCATGTCTGTCAACAGCATGCCAGAAGAGCAGAGAAAACATCAAACTTCCATATAGAAGCCAAGCCTTACCCAGATCCAGTTCACCCAAAGTCCACATGTCATTTAGAGGCACTGTGGGAAGGTTATATTAGGAGCCGCCGTGTTCCGTGTTGTGGACGACCTGGATATGGTAGAAACAGTGGGATTTTTGAATTCCAATTTTCCACTTCATTCCACAAAAAAACTATTAGAACGAATAAATCAATTCAGTAAAGTTGCAAAATCAATACACAGAAATCAGTTGCCTTTCTAAACACTAATAATGAACCATCAGAAAGAGAAAGAAAGCAACCCTATTTACAACTGCATCAAAAAGAACAAAATACCTGGGAATAAAGTCAACCAAGGAGGTGAAAGACCTGCACACTGAAAACTTTAAGACATTGATGAAGACATTGAAAGACACACCAATAAATGGAAAGATATCCTGTTCTCATGGAATGGAACAATTAATATTGTTAAAATATCCATGCTACCCGAAGCAGTGGACACAGGGAATGCAATCCCTCCCAAAATTCCATGGTATTTCCCCCCAAAATAGAGCAAATCCTCCTAATATCTGTGGGGAACCACAAAGGACCCCAAATAGCCAAAGAAACCCTGAAAAAAGAGAACGGGCTGGAGGCATCTCCCTCCCTGACGTCACACTCTGCTGAGAAGCTACAGTCACCAAAACAGTGTGGAACTGGCTCAAAACGGGCGCAGGGACCAGAGGAACAGGACAGAGAGACCAGAATTCAACCCACACGGACGGGGTCGGTGAATTTATGACACAGGGACCAAGGGCACACCAAGGAGCACGACACTCCCCACGATAAATGGTGCTGGGAAAACTGGACGCCCCATAACTCACGCTGGCTACCCTGCACACAAACCTGACCCAAACAGCCAGCTTTCCACGCCAAGCCCTCCCTCGCTCACACGAAGACGGACCCCCTCAACGGTCAGTCGCCCACAGGAAGCTTCTCCCCACTTTTCCTCACCGTCTCTTCACCTTTTCCTCAGGCATCACCTGGGTCCTCAGGAAACCTAGTTCCCCAGTCAGCGTGGACGCAGCCCCATTTTGTCCTGAAGCCGAAACCCCAGCGAGTCCTAAGGAGACGGAGACCGAGCTCCTCTCAGCAGAGACGCTGAGCCGGGCGTCCTACCCGAAGGCCCCCGCCCCCGCCCCCGCGCCTGAGGCGGCTCAACTCCTCTCAGCTGCCCTCACAATGGAGTTCCATGGAACGAGCATGCGCTGTGGGTCAGAGAGGCGAACTCGGCGCCACCCTGTGGTCAGTGCAGGAAGTGCAGGCCGCGCCTCCCTCACAGGTCACTGGGGGCAGCGTGCCCTACTGACAGGACTGCTGAATCCATTAAACTGGAAATTCAAACGAAAATGGAGTCTCTATCCCAAAAGTTTTCTAAAAGTAGTTAAGGAACAATTAATTGGAAACCATTTGGAAGGAAGTGAATGTAGATGCAAACTTTACAACTTATACCAAATTCACTCAAAGTTATTCAGAGGCAAATTTTATTTTAGTTTATAATTTATGTTTGGCTGCGTTGGGTCTTCGTTGCTGCATGTGGGCTTTCTCTAGTTGCGTCGAGCGGGGCTACTCTTCGTTGCGGTGCACGGGCTTCTCATTGCGGTGGCTTCTCTTGTGAGCGAGCACGGGCTCTAGGTGCGCAGGCTTCAGTAGTTGTGCCGCGCAGGCTTGGTTGCTCTGCGGCATGTGGGATCTTCCCGGACCAGGGCTCGAGCCCGTGTCCCCTGCATTGGCAGGCGGACTCTTAACCACTGCGTCACCAGGGAAGTCCCCACAGACAAACTTTAAATACAAAACTATTCAAGGGGCTCCCCTGGTGGCGCAGTGGTTGAGAATCTGCCTGCTAATGCAGGGGACACGGGTTCGAGCCCTGGTCTGGGAAGATCCCACATGCCGCGGAGCAACCAGGCCCGTGAGCCACAACTCCTGAACCTGCGCGTCTGGAGCCTGTGCTCCGCAACAAGACAGGCCGCGATAGTGAGAGGCCCGCGCACCGCGATGAAGAGTGGCCCCCGCTTGCCACAACTAGAGAAAGCCTTCGCACAGAAACGAAGACCCAACACAGCCAAAAATAAATAAATTATTTAATCAATTAAAAAGAAAAGCTGTCTCTCAAATTTAACTTCCAGAATATATTCAGGAAAAACGCATACGCCCTTTTTGGCCAACCAAAGAAGCGGGCAATGCAAATCAACACTACAAAGAGGTATCACTTCGAGTCAGAAAAAAGGACCATCCTCACAAAGGGTAAAAACCAGATATGCAGGACAAGGAGAGGAGAAAAGGGAGCCTCGTTACGCTGAAGGGGGGAATGTAAATTGCCAACGGCCACTCTGGAGAAGTGTGCTGTGTTTCCTAAAACATCTAAAAAACAGAGCTACAAAGCATAGGGCGCTTCCACTCATGGGCCTATATGTTGGAAAATCCAAAAATCCACCGGACGCAGGCACCCCGTTTACTGCTGCTATGTTTACAACAGCCTCGACTTGGGTACAACTTCATAGTCCTTGGAAGGAAAAAATGGTGAAAGAAAATTTGATACTTAAGCACAACGGAATATTACTCAGCCCTGAAATCAATGAAATGAGGCCAGTTGCAGCAACTCAGGGGGACTTATGCATGGTCATTGAGAGTGAAATCAGTTAGACAGCAAGAGAAACTTATCATATCACTTATAAAGGGAATCTAAAAATCGCCAACCGTGAACTGAATTACAAACAGAACACCATCACACATTTACAAAACACACTTACGGCTGCTTAAGGGGAAAAGTGTGGTGCGGTGATGCATAAACCAGGAGGTTGAAATTGGCACAGATACCGTTCCATACGCCAATAATGTAATCGCCAAGACATACTCATGGTTCAAGGAACTGGACTCAGCACACTCTATTCACAGAAAAAACATATATCTGACTACTAGAAACTAGAAAAGAATTTATTGATGTCTCTCTGTAAGTGACTCAAGTGGATGTACAGCACCAAGAAACACAACATTGCAAATCAGCTCCAGCCCATTATAAAAATTAATTATAAAAAGAGAAAGACAGTGAGAGAGAGAGGAATTCTTACAAAATTCAATCAGGGGCTGTGAGGCAACTGGACTGACCACATCTACACTCACAGCTGAATGGGACGTAAGGCTGGACACCCTAACCCTAAACCCTAACCCTAACCCAACCCTAACCCTACCTTAACCCTAACCCTAACCCAACACTAACCCTAACCCTAACCCTAAACCCTAACCCTAACCCCTAACCCTAACCCAACCCTAAGCCTAACCCTAACCCCTAGCCCTAGCCCTAGCCCTAACCCTGACCCTAACCCCTAACCCCTAACCCTAACCAAGTTCACAAGTAAACTTCTCGCCCACCTGGAGAGAGTGATTTCATTTGAAAGAGTAAAGACACAATCAGCTCAGTAATTGGCCACGGGGGCTGGAGGGGCCAAGGTTAACCTGAGCTGGAGGAACGTGGGTGCCTGCCTGGATGCTCAGAGGCCAAGGGCTGTTCTGAGACCTGCTTGGACACCCGTGCAGATGGAACAAAGGATCCGCCCAGTCCCAAGAGGGCCCCACCGGCCCTCACGAACGCAACACCAGACTTCCCAGGTGGCGCAGTGGTTAAGAATCCACCTGCCAATGCAGGAGACACGGGTTTGAGCCCTGGTCAGGGAAGATCCCACATGCTGTGGAGCAACTAAGCCCGTGCACCACAACTACTGAGCCTGCGCTCTAGAACCCGCGAGCCCCAACTGCTGAAGCCCACGCGCTTAGAGCCTGTGCTCTGCAACAAGAGAAGCCACCGCAATGAGAAGCCCCCACTCGCCGCAACTAGAGAAAGCCTCCGGGCAGCAATGCAGACCCAACACAGCCCAAAATTCATTAATTAATTAATTAATTAAGAAAAAAAAAAAAAGGCAGCACCTGGGGGCTGGCAGACTGATGCACCAAGTCTTACATCACGTCTACTTAGTATCCTGCATGTCAGGGCCATGCTGGACCTGGGGCTGCCCAGACAGAGTGGGGCCTGCATCACCCTTCCCAGGAGGGAGGGTGGAGGGAAACCCTGCATGACCTCTGAGGCCCTAAGAACCCTTGACTAAGGCTGAGCTCAATTTGAAACAGTGGGTGACCAGAGCAGACATTTCATTCATCTATCAATCAGAATCCAGCACTGGAGGAGCAGAAAACAATGGCCTCGCTCAACCTTGACGCTAATCCTGACATGGACCCTAACCCTAAACTCTGATCCTGACCCTAAGCCCTGACCTAACCTTAGCCTAACCCGTACCCTAAACCTGTACCTTACCCTAACCCATGCTCTACCCGTATCCTACCTGTACCCCAATTCTAACCCATACCCTAACACCCACTCTAACACAGAACCCTAACACCCTGAGACCAAAACCATAAACCTTCACCAATAAGCAAAACCATAACCATAACCAAACCATAAAATATAGTCATTAACCATACCCATAAATAACTCATTAACCATAAAACTTAAACCATAACAGCAACCATAAACCATACACAGCCCCAACCCTCACACCAGCCCCAGCCCTAATGCTAACCCTCCAAACCACTTACACCAAGCCAAGTCTAATCAGATTATACAACTACATCTTGAAAAAGAAAACTGGGGAATTCTCTGGTGGCCCAGTGGTTAGGACTCTGTGCTTTCACTGCCAAGGGCTCGGGTTCGATCCCTGACTGGGGAACTAAGATCCCACAAGCCATGGGACGTGGCCAAAATAAATAAATAAGTAAAATGAAATAAAACCACTATTTTAAAAAAGATTTTAAAAATAAAGGAAAAAAACAAGAAAACTACCCCAGTACAACTTATAAATAGGAATGTAAAAATCTATCACACAATAATAGCAACATGAAACCAACAGAACTTTAAATGGATAATGCCATAAGCAAGTATCTCTACACCAGGAATTTCAGGTTGCTCAACATATGAAAAGTAAGCAATGTATTCAACCACAATAATGGTGTGAAGTAAAAACACATAATCATATCAATTAATGCAAAACATCTACAATGAAAATCCAGTGTTATTTCATGAAAAACACTCAAGAAAGCAGGAATAAAAGGAAATTTGTTCAATATGGAAAAGAGTAGTACAAAAAGCCACAGCAAACATCATGCTCAACGTTAAAGACTGAAAGATTTACTCCTGAAATCAGGAACAGGGCCAGGAAGCTGGCCTTCATCACCGTTACTCAATAGTGTACTGGAAGTTCTACCCAGAATCTTGAGGAGAGAAAGAAAAGGCATCCATGGGTGAATGGAAAAATTAAAACCGTGTCTCTTCACAGAACATAGGTCACATCATCTTATATATAAAACTACCTATAATCAGCAAAGAAATTATTTGAGCTAATCAACTAATTAATAAGCAGTGTTACAGAACAAAACATCAATTCATGAAAATCTATCTTATATGCATACGCTGGCAAAAAATAATCTGAAAAAGAATTTATGAGAACAATTCCATTTTTAATAATGTCAACATCAATATTTAGGAGTATGTTTAATCAAGGTACAAGACTTGTTTTTATGTATGTAAAGTTGTATGTTTGAAATTACTGGAAAGTCAATTACTTTTCAAAACATCATGTCTGTCAACAGCATGCCAGAAGAGCAGAGAAAACATCAAACTTCCATATAGAAGCCAAGCCTTACCCAGATCCAGTTCACCCAAAGTCCACATGTCATTTAGAGGCACTGTGGGAAGGTTATATTAGGAGCCGCCGTGTTCCGTGTTGTGGACGACCTGGATATGGTAGAAACAGTGGGATTTTTGAATTCCAATTTTCCACTTCATTCCACAAAAAAACTATTAGAACGAATAAATCAATTCAGTAAAGTTGCAAAATCAATACACAGAAATCAGTTGCCTTTCTAAACACTAATAATGAACCATCAGAAAGAGAAAGAAAGCAACCCTATTTACAACTGCATCAAAAAGAACAAAATACCTGGGAATAAAGTCAACCAAGGAGGTGAAAGACCTGCACACTGAAAACTTGAAGACATTGATGAAGACATTGAAAGACACACCAATAAATGGAAAGATATCCTGTTCTCATGGAATGGAACAATTAATATTGTTAAAATATCCATGCTACCCGAAGCAGTGGACACAGGGAATGCAATCCCTCCCAAAATTCCATGGTATTTCCCCCCAAAATAGAGCAAATCCTCCTAATATCTGTGGGGAACCACAAAGGACCCCAAATAGCCAAAGAAACCCTGAAAAAAGAGAACGGGCTGGAGGCATCTCCCTCCCTGACGTCACACTCTGCTGAGAAGCTACAGTCACCAAAACAGTGTGGAACTGGCTCAAAACGGGCGCAGGGACCAGAGGAACAGGACAGAGAGACCAGAATTCAACCCACACGGACGGGGTCGGTGAATTTATGACACAGGGACCAAGGGCACACCAAGGAGCACGACACTCCCCACGATAAATGGTGCTGGGAAAACTGGACGCCCCATAACTCACGCTGGCTACCCTGCACACAAACCTGACCCAAACAGCCAGCTTTCCACGCCAAGCCCTCCCTCGCTCACACGAAGACGGACCCCCTCAACGGTCAGTCGCCCACAGGAAGCTTCTCCCCACTTTTCCTCACCGTCTCTTCACCTTTTCCTCAGGCATCACCTGGGTCCTCAGGAAACCTAGTTCCCCAGTCAGCGTGGACGCAGCCCCATTTTGTCCTGAAGCCGAAACCCCAGCGAGTCCTAAGGAGACGGAGACCGAGCTCCTCTCAGCAGAGACGCTGAGCCGGGCGTCCTACCCGAAGGCCCCCGCCCCCGCCCCCGCGCCTGAGGCGGCTCAACTCCTCTCAGCTGCCCTCACAATGGAGTTCCATGGAACGAGCATGCGCTGTGGGTCAGAGAGGCGAACTCGGCGCCACCCTGTGGTCAGTGCAGGAAGTGCAGGCCGCGCCTCCCTCACAGGTCACTGGGGGCAGCGTGCCCTACTGACAGGACTGCTGAATCCATTAAACTGGAAATTCAAACGAAAATGGAGTCTCTATCCCAAAAGTTTTCTAAAAGTAGTTAAGGAACAATTAATTGGAAACCATTTGGAAGGAAGTGAATGTAGATGCAAACTTTACAACTTATACCAAATTCACTCAAAGTTATTCAGAGGCAAATTTTATTTTAGTTTATAATTTATGTTTGGCTGCGTTGGGTCTTCGTTGCTGCATGTGGGCTTTCTCTAGTTGCGTCGAGCGGGGCTACTCTTCGTTGCGGTGCACGGGCTTCTCATTGCGGTGGCTTCTCTTGTGAGCGAGCACGGGCTCTAGGCGCGCAGGCTTCAGTAGTTGTGCCGCGCAGGCTTGGTTGCTCTGCGGCATGTGGGATCTTCCCGGACCAGGGCTCGAGCCCGTGTCCCCTGCATTGGCAGGCGGACTCTTAACCACTGCGTCACCAGGGAAGTCCCCACAGACAAACTTTAAATACAAAACTATTCAAGGGGCTCCCCTGGTGGCGCAGTGGTTGAGAATCTGCCTGCTAATGCAGGGGACACGGGTTCGAGCCCTGGTCTGGGAAGATCCCACATGCCGCGGAGCAACCAGGCCCGTGAGCCACAACTCCTGAACCTGCGCGTCTGGAGCCTGTGCTCCGCAACAAGACAGGCCGCGATAGTGAGAGGCCCGCGCACCGCCATGAAGAGTGGCCCCCGCTTGCCACAACTAGAGAAAGCCTTCGCACAGAAACGAAGACCCAACACAGCCAAAAATAAATAAATTATTTAATCAATTAAAAAGAAAAGCTGTCTCTCAAATTTAACTTCCAGAATATATTCAGGAAAAACGCATACGCCCTTTTTGGCCAACCAAAGAAGCGGGCAATGCAAATCAACACTACAAAGAGGTATCACTTCGAGTCAGAAAAAAGGACCATCCTCACAAAGGGTAAAAACCAGATATGCAGGACAAGGAGAGGAGAAAAGGGAGCCTCGTTACGCTGAAGGGGGGAATGTAAATTGCCAACGGCCACTCTGGAGAAGTGTGCTGTGTTTCCTAAAACATCTAAAAAACAGAGCTACAAAGCATAGGGCGCTTCCACTCATGGGCCTATATGTTGGAAAATCCAAAAATCCACCGGACGCAGGCACCCCGTTTACTGCTGCTATGTTTACAACAGCCTCGACTTGGGTACAACTTCATAGTCCTTGGAAGGAAAAAATGGTGAAAGAAAATTTGATACTTAAGCACAACGGAATATTACTCAGCCCTGAAATCAATGAAATGAGGCCAGTTGCAGGAACTCAGGGGGACTTATGCATGGTCATTGAGAGTGAAATCAGTTAGACAGCAAGAGAAACTTATCATATCACTTATAAAGGGAATCTAAAAATCGCCAACCGTGAACTGAATTACAAACAGAACACCATCACACATTTACAAAACACACTTACGGCTGCTTAAGGGGAAAAGTGTGGTGCGGTGATGCATAAACCAGGAGGTTGAAATTGGCACAGATACCGTTCCATACGCCAATAATGTAATCGCCAAGACATACTCATGGTTCAAGGAACTGGACTCAGCACACTCTATTCACAGAAAAAACATATATCTGACTACTAGAAACTAGAAAAGAATTTATTGATGTCTCTCTGTAAGTGACTCAAGTGGATGTACAGCACCAAGAAACACAACATTGCAAATCAGCTCCAGCCCATTATAAAAATTAATTATAAAAAGAGAAAGACAGTGAGAGAGAGAGGAATTCTTACAAAATTCAATCAGGGGCTGTGAGGCAACTGGACTGACCACATCTACACTCACAGCTGAATGGGACGTAAGGCTGGACACCCTAACCCTAAACCCTAACCCTAACCCAACCCTAACCCTACCTTAACCCTAACCCTAACCCAACACTAACCCTAACCCTAAACCTAAACCCTAACCCTAACCCCTAACCCTAACCCAACCCTAAGCCTAACCCTAACCCCTAGCCCTAGCTCTAGCCCTAACCCTGACCCTAACCCCTAACCCCTAACCCTAACCAAGTTCACAAGTAAACTTCTCGCCCACCTGGAGAGAGTGATTTCATTTGAAAGAGTAAAGACACAATCAGCTCAGTAATTGGCCACGGGGGCTGGAGGGGCCAAGGTTAACCTGAGCTGGAGGAACGTGGGTGCCTGCCTGGATGCTCAGAGGCCAAGGGCTGTTCTGAGACCTGCTTGGACACCCGTGCAGATTGAACAAAGGATCCGCCCAGTCCCAAGAGGGCCCCACCGGCCCTCACGAACGCAACACCAGACTTCCCAGGTGGCGCAGTGGTTAAGAATCCACCTGCCAATGCAGGAGACACGGGTTTGAGCCCTGGTCAGGGAAGATCCCACATGCTGTGGAGCAACTAAGCCCGTGCACCACAACTACTGAGCCTGCGCTCTAGAACCCGCGAGCCCCAACTGCTGAAGCCCACGCGCTTAGAGCCTGTGCTCTGCAACAAGAGAAGCCACCGCAATGAGAAGCCCCCACTCGCCGCAACTAGAGAAAGCCTCCGGGCAGCAATGCAGACCCAACACAGCCCAAAATTCATTAATTAATTAATTAATTAAGAAAAAAAAAAAAAGGCAGCACCTGGGGGCTGGCAGACTGATGCACCAAGTCTTACATCACGTCTACTTAGTATCCTGCATGTCAGGGCCATGCTGGACCTGGGGCTGCCCAGACAGAGTGGGGCCTGCATCACCCTTCCCAGGAGGGAGGGTGGAGGGAAACCCTGCATGACCTCTGAGGCCCTAAGAACCCTTGACTAAGGCTGAGCTCAATTTGAAACAGTGGGTGACCAGAGCAGACATTTCATTCATCTATCAATCAGAATCCAGCACTGGAGGAGCAGAAAACAATGGCCTCGCTCAACCTTGACGCTAATCCTGACATGGACCCTAACCCTAAACTCTGATCCTGACCCTAAGCCCTGACCTAACCTTAGCCTAACCCGTACCCTAAACCTGTACCTTACCCTAACCCATGCTCTACCCGTATCCTACCTGTACCCCAATTCTAACCCATACCCTAACACCCACTCTAACACAGAACCCTAACACCCTGAGACCAAAACCATAAACCTTAACCAATAAGCAAAACCATAACCATAACCAAACCATAAAATATAGTCATTAACCATACCCATAAATAACTCATTAACCATAAAACTTAAACCATAACAGCAACCATAAACCATACACAGCCCCAACCCTCACACCAGCCCCAGCCCTAATGCTAACCCTCCAAACCACTTACACCAAGCCAAGTCTAATCAGATTATACAACTACATCTTGAAAAAGAAAACTGGGGAATTCTCTGGTGGCCCAGTGGTTAGGACTCTGTGCTTTCACTGCCAAGGGCTCGGGTTCGATCCCTGACTGGGGAACTAAGATCCCACAAGCCATGGGACGTGGCCAAAATAAATAAATAATTAAAATGAAATAAAACCACTATTTTAAAAAAGATTTTAAAAATAAAGGAAAAAAACAAGAAAACTACCCCAGTACAACTTATAAATAGGAATGTAAAAATCTATCACACAATAATAGCAACATGAAACCAACAGAACTTTAAATGGATAATGCCATAAGCAAGTATCTCTACACCAGGAATTTCAGGTTGCTCAACATATGAAAAGTAAGCAATGTATTCAACCACAATAATGGTGTGAAGTAAAAACACATAATCATATCAATTAATGCAAAACATCTACAATGAAAATCCAGTGTTATTTCATGAAAAACACTCAAGAAAGCAGGAATAAAAGGAAATTTGTTCAATATGGAAAAGAGTAGTACAAAAAGCCACAGCAAACATCATGCTCAACGTTAAAGACTGAAAGATTTACTCCTGAAATCAGGAACAGGGCCAGGAAGCTGGCCTTCATCACCGTTACTCAATAGTGTACTGGAAGTTCTACCCAGAATCTTGAGGAAAGAAAGAAAAGGCATCCATGGGTGAATGGAAAAATTAAAACCGTGTCTCTTCACAGAACATAGGTCACATCATCTTATATATAAAACTACCTATAATCAGCAAAGAAATTATTTGAGCTAATCAACTAATTAATAAGCAGTGTTACAGAACAAAACATCAATTCATGAAAATCTATCTTATATGCATACGCTGGCAAAAAATAATCTGAAAAAGAATTTATGAGAACAATTCCATTTTTAATAATGTCAACATCAATATTTAGGAGTATGTTTAATCAAGGTACAAGACTTGTTTTTATGTATGTAAAGTTGTATGTTTGAAATTACTGGAAAGTCAATTACTTTTCAAAACATCATGTCTGTCAACAGCATGCCAGAAGAGCAGAGAAAACATCAAACTTCCATATAGAAGCCAAGCCTTACCCAGATCCAGTTCACCCAAAGTCCACATGTCATTTAGAGGCACTGTGGGAAGGTTATATTAGGAGCCGCCGTGTTCCGTGTTGTGGACGACCTGGATATGGTAGAAACAGTGGGATTTTTGAATTCCAATTTTCCACTTCATTCCACAAAAAAACTATTAGAACGAATAAATCAATTCAGTAAAGTTGCAAAATCAATACACAGAAATCAGTTGCCTTTCTAAACACTAATAATGAACCATCAGAAAGAGAAAGAAAGCAACCCTATTTACAACTGCATCAAAAAGAACAAAATACCTGGGAATAAAGTCAACCAAGGAGGTGAAAGACCTGCACACTGAAAACTTTAAGACATTGATGAAGACATTGAAAGACACACCAATAAATGGAAAGATATCCTGTTCTCATGGAATGGAACAATTAATATTGTTAAAATATCCATGCTACCCGAAGCAGTGGACACAGGGAATGCAATCCCTCCCAAAATTCCATGGTATTTCCCCCCAAAATAGAGCAAATCCTCCTAATATCTGTGGGGAACCACAAAGGACCCCAAATAGCCAAAGAAACCCT
Organism: Balaenoptera ricei; assembly: GCF_028023285.1. NCBI lineage: Eukaryota > Metazoa > Chordata > Mammalia > Artiodactyla > Balaenopteridae > Balaenoptera > Balaenoptera ricei. The sequence goes on along the minus strand of NW_026777416.1, from coordinate 932,585 downwards.
GAAAAAAGAGAACGGGCTGGAGGCATCTCCCTCCCTGACGTCACACTCTGCTGAGAAGCTACAGTCACCAAAACAGTGTGGAACTGGCTCAAAACGGGCGCAGGGACCAGAGGAACAGGACAGAGAGACCAGAATTCAACCCACACGGACGGGGTCGGTGAATTTATGACACAGGGACCAAGGGCACACCAAGGAGCACGACACTCCCCACGATAAATGGTGCTGGGAAAACTGGACGCCCCATAACTCACGCTGGCTACCCTGCACACAAACCTGACCCAAACAGCCAGCTTTCCACGCCAAGCCCTCCCTCGCTCACACGAAGACGGACCCCCTCAACGGTCAGTCGCCCACAGGAAGCTTCTCCCCACTTTTCCTCACCGTCTCTTCACCTTTTCCTCAGGCATCACCTGGGTCCTCAGGAAACCTAGTTCCCCAGTCAGCGTGGACGCAGCCCCATTTTGTCCTGAAGCCGAAACCCCAGCGAGTCCTAAGGAGACGGAGACCGAGCTCCTCTCAGCAGAGACGCTGAGCCGGGCGTCCTACCCGAAGGCCCCCGCCCCCGCCCCCGCGCCTGAGGCGGCTCAACTCCTCTCAGCTGCCCTCACAATGGAGTTCCATGGAACGAGCATGCGCTGTGGGTCAGAGAGGCGAACTCGGCGCCACCCTGTGGTCAGTGCAGGAAGTGCAGGCCGCGCCTCCCTCACAGGTCACTGGGGGCAGCGTGCCCTACTGACAGGACTGCTGAATCCATTAAACTGGAAATTCAAACGAAAATGGAGTCTCTATCCCAAAAGTTTTCTAAAAGTAGTTAAGGAACAATTAATTGGAAACCATTTGGAAGGAAGTGAATGTAGATGCAAACTTTACAACTTATACCAAATTCACTCAAAGTTATTCAGAGGCAAATTTTATTTTAGTTTATAATTTATGTTTGGCTGCGTTGGGTCTTCGTTGCTGCATGTGGGCTTTCTCTAGTTGCGTCGAGCGGGGCTACTCTTCGTTGCGGTGCACGGGCTTCTCATTGCGGTGGCTTCTCTTGTGAGCGAGCACGGGCTCTAGGTGCGCAGGCTTCAGTAGTTGTGCCGCGCAGGCTTGGTTGCTCTGCGGCATGTGGGATCTTCCCGGACCAGGGCTCGAGCCCGTGTCCCCTGCATTGGCAGGCGGACTCTTAACCACTGCGTCACCAGGGAAGTCCCCACAGACAAACTTTAAATACAAAACTATTCAAGGGGCTCCCCTGGTGGCGCAGTGGTTGAGAATCTGCCTGCTAATGCAGGGGACACGGGTTCGAGCCCTGGTCTGGGAAGATCCCACATGCCGCGGAGCAACCAGGCCCGTGAGCCACAACTCCTGAACCTGCGCGTCTGGAGCCTGTGCTCCGCAACAAGACAGGCCGCGATAGTGAGAGGCCCGCGCACCGCGATGAAGAGTGGCCCCCGCTTGCCACAACTAGAGAAAGCCTTCGCACAGAAACGAAGACCCAACACAGCCAAAAATAAATAAATTATTTAATCAATTAAAAAGAAAAGCTGTCTCTCAAATTTAACTTCCAGAATATATTCAGGAAAAACGCATACGCCCTTTTTGGCCAACCAAAGAAGCGGGCAATGCAAATCAACACTACAAAGAGGTATCACTTCGAGTCAGAAAAAAGGACCATCCTCACAAAGGGTAAAAACCAGATATGCAGGACAAGGAGAGGAGAAAAGGGAGCCTCGTTACGCTGAAGGGGGGAATGTAAATTGCCAACGGCCACTCTGGAGAAGTGTGCTGTGTTTCCTAAAACATCTAAAAAACAGAGCTACAAAGCATAGGGCGCTTCCACTCATGGGCCTATATGTTGGAAAATCCAAAAATCCACCGGACGCAGGCACCCCGTTTACTGCTGCTATGTTTACAACAGCCTCGACTTGGGTACAACTTCATAGTCCTTGGAAGGAAAAAATGGTGAAAGAAAATTTGATACTTAAGCACAACGGAATATTACTCAGCCCTGAAATCAATGAAATGAGGCCAGTTGCAGGAACTCAGGGGGACTTATGCATGGTCATTGAGAGTGAAATCAGTTAGACAGCAAGAGAAACTTATCATATCACTTATAAAGGGAATCTAAAAATCGCCAACCGTGAACTGAATTACAAACAGAACACCATCACACATTTACAAAACACACTTACGGCTGCTTAAGGGGAAAAGTGTGGTGCGGTGATGCATAAACCAGGAGGTTGAAATTGGCACAGATACCGTTCCATACGCCAATAATGTAATCGCCAAGACATACTCATGGTTCAAGGAACTGGACTCAGCACACTCTATTCACAGAAAAAACATATATCTGACTACTAGAAACTAGAAAAGAATTTATTGATGTCTCTCTGTAAGTGACTCAAGTGGATGTACAGCACCAAGAAACACAACATTGCAAATCAGCTCCAGCCCATTATAAAAATTAATTATAAAAAGAGAAAGACAGTGAGAGAGAGAGGAATTCTTACAAAATTCAATCAGGGGCTGTGAGGCAACTGGACTGACCACATCTACACTCACAGCTGAATGGGACGTAAGGCTGGACACCCTAACCCTAAACCCTAACCCTAACCCAACCCTAACCCTACCTTAACCCTAACCCTAACCCAACACTAACCCTAACCCTAACCCTAAACCCTAACCCTAACCCCTAACCCTAACCCAACCCTAAGCCTAACCCTAACCCCTAGCCCTAGCCCTAGCCCTAACCCTGACCCTAACCCCTAACCCCTAACCCTAACCAAGTTCACAAGTAAACTTCTCGCCCACCTGGAGAGAGTGATTTCATTTGAAAGAGTAAAGACACAATCAGCTCAGTAATTGGCCACGGGGGCTGGAGGGGCCAAGGTTAACCTGAGCTGGAGGAACGTGGGTGCCTGCCTGGATGCTCAGAGGCCAAGGGCTGTTCTGAGACCTGCTTGGACACCCGTGCAGATGGAACAAAGGATCCGCCCAGTCCCAAGAGGGCCCCACCGGCCCTCACGAACGCAACACCAGACTTCCCAGGTGGCGCAGTGGTTAAGAATCCACCTGCCAATGCAGGAGACACGGGTTTGAGCCCTGGTCAGGGAAGATCCCACATGCTGTGGAGCAACTAAGCCCGTGCACCACAACTACTGAGCCTGCGCTCTAGAACCCGCGAGCCCCAACTGCTGAAGCCCACGCGCTTAGAGCCTGTGCTCTGCAACAAGAGAAGCCACCGCAATGAGAAGCCCCCACTCGCCGCAACTAGAGAAAGCCTCCGGGCAGCAATGCAGACCCAACACAGCCCAAAATTCATTAATTAATTAATTAATTAAGAAAAAAAAAAAAAGGCAGCACCTGGGGGCTGGCAGACTGATGCACCAAGTCTTACATCACGTCTACTTAGTATCCTGCATGTCAGGGCCATGCTGGACCTGGGGCTGCCCAGACAGAGTGGGGCCTGCATCACCCTTCCCAGGAGGGAGGGTGGAGGGAAACCCTGCATGACCTCTGAGGCCCTAAGAACCCTTGACTAAGGCTGAGCTCAATTTGAAACAGTGGGTGACCAGAGCAGACATTTCATTCATCTATCAATCAGAATCCAGCACTGGAGGAGCAGAAAACAATGGCCTCGCTCAACCTTGACGCTAATCCTGACATGGACCCTAACCCTAAACTCTGATCCTGACCCTAAGCCCTGACCTAACCTTAGCCTAACCCGTACCCTAAACCTGTACCTTACCCTAACCCATGCTCTACCCGTATCCTACCTGTACCCCAATTCTAACCCATACCCTAACACCCACTCTAACACAGAACCCTAACACCCTGAGACCAAAACCATAAACCTTCACCAATAAGCAAAACCATAACCATAACCAAACCATAAAATATAGTCATTAACCATACCCATAAATAACTCATTAACCATAAAACTTAAACCATAACAGCAACCATAAACCATACACAGCCCCAACCCTCACACCAGCCCCAGCCCTAATGCTAACCCTCCAAACCACTTACACCAAGCCAAGTCTAATCAGATTATACAACTACATCTTGAAAAAGAAAACTGGGGAATTCTCTGGTGGCCCAGTGGTTAGGACTCTGTGCTTTCACTGCCAAGGGCTCGGGTTCGATCCCTGACTGGGGAACTAAGATCCCACAAGCCATGGGACGTGGCCAAAATAAATAAATAAGTAAAATGAAATAAAACCACTATTTTAAAAAAGATTTTAAAAATAAAGGAAAAAAACAAGAAAACTACCCCAGTACAACTTATAAATAGGAATGTAAAAATCTATCACACAATAATAGCAACATGAAACCAACAGAACTTTAAATGGATAATGCCATAAGCAAGTATCTCTACACCAGGAATTTCAGGTTGCTCAACATATGAAAAGTAAGCAATGTATTCAACCACAATAATGGTGTGAAGTAAAAACACATAATCATATCAATTAATGCAAAACATCTACAATGAAAATCCAGTGTTATTTCATGAAAAACACTCAAGAAAGCAGGAATAAAAGGAAATTTGTTCAATATGGAAAAGAGTAGTACAAAAAGCCACAGCAAACATCATGCTCAACGTTAAAGACTGAAAGATTTACTCCTGAAATCAGGAACAGGGCCAGGAAGCTGGCCTTCATCACCGTTACTCAATAGTGTACTGGAAGTTCTACCCAGAATCTTGAGGAGAGAAAGAAAAGGCATCCATGGGTGAATGGAAAAATTAAAACCGTGTCTCTTCACAGAACATAGGTCACATCATCTTATATATAAAACTACCTATAATCAGCAAAGAAATTATTTGAGCTAATCAACTAATTAATAAGCAGTGTTACAGAACAAAACATCAATTCATGAAAATCTATCTTATATGCATACGCTGGCAAAAAATAATCTGAAAAAGAATTTATGAGAACAATTCCATTTTTAATAATGTCAACATCAATATTTAGGAGTATGTTTAATCAAGGTACAAGACTTGTTTTTATGTATGTAAAGCTGTATGTTTGAAATTACTGGAAAGTCAATTACTTTTCAAAACATCATGTCTGTCAACAGCATGCCAGAAGAGCAGAGAAAACATCAAACTTCCATATAGAAGCCAAGCCTTACCCAGATCCAGTTCACCCAAAGTCCACATGTCATTTAGAGGCACTGTGGGAAGGTTATATTAGGAGCCGCCGTGTTCCGTGTTGTGGACGACCTGGATATGGTAGAAACAGTGGGATTTTTGAATTCCAATTTTCCACTTCATTCCACAAAAAAACTATTAGAACGAATAAATCAATTCAGTAAAGTTGCAAAATCAATACACAGAAATCAGTTGCCTTTCTAAACACTAATAATGAACCATCAGAAAGAGAAAGAAAGCAACCCTATTTACAACTGCATCAAAAAGAACAAAATACCTGGGAATAAAGTCAACCAAGGAGGTGAAAGACCTGCACACTGAAAACTTGAAGACATTGATGAAGACATTGAAAGACACACCAATAAATGGAAAGATATCCTGTTCTCATGGAATGGAACAATTAATATTGTTAAAATATCCATGCTACCCGAAGCAGTGGACACAGGGAATGCAATCCCTCCCAAAATTCCATGGTATTTCCCCCCAAAATAGAGCAAATCCTCCTAATATCTGTGGGGAACCACAAAGGACCCCAAATAGCCAAAGAAACCCTGAAAAAAGAGAACGGGCTGGAGGCATCTCCCTCCCTGACGTCACACTCTGCTGAGAAGCTACAGTCACCAAAACAGTGTGGAACTGGCTCAAAACGGGCGCAGGGACCAGAGGAACAGGACAGAGAGACCAGAATTCAACCCACACGGACGGGGTCGGTGAATTTATGACACAGGGACCAAGGGCACACCAAGGAGCACGACACTCCCCACGATAAATGGTGCTGGGAAAACTGGACGCCCCATAACTCACGCTGGCTACCCTGCACACAAACCTGACCCAAACACCCAGCTTTCCACGCCAAGCCCTCCCTCGCTCACACGAAGACGGACCCCCTCAACGGTCAGTCGCCCACAGGAAGCTTCTCCCCACTTTTCCTCACCGTCTCTTCACCTTTTCCTCAGGCATCACCTGGGTCCTCAGGAAACCTAGTTCCCCAGTCAGCGTGGACGCAGCCCCATTTTGTCCTGAAGCCGAAACCCCAGCGAGTCCTAAGGAGACGGAGACCGAGCTCCTCTCAGCAGAGACGCTGAGCCGGGCGTCCTACCCGAAGGCCCCCGCCCCCGCCCCCGCCCCCGCGCCTGAGGCGGCTCAACTCCTCTCAGCTGCCCTCACAATCGAGTTCCATGGAACGAGCATGCGCTGTGGGTCAGAGAGGCGAACTCGGCGCCACCCTGTGGTCAGTGCAGGAAGTGCAGGCCGCGCCTCCCTCACAGGTCACTGGGGGCAGCGTGCCCTACTGACAGGACTGCTGAATCCATTAAACTGGAAATTCAAACGAAAATGGAGTCTCTATCCCAAAAGTTTTCTAAAAGTAGTTAAGGAACAATTAATTGGAAACCATTTGGAAGGAAGTGAATGTAGATGCAAACTTTACAACTTATACCAAATTCACTCAAAGTTATTCAGAGGCAAATTTTATTTTAGTTTATAATTTATGTTTGGCTGCGTTGGGTCTTCGTTGCTGCATGTGGGCTTTCTCTAGTTGCGTCGAGCGGGGCTACTCTTCGTTGCGGTGCACGGGCTTCTCATTGCGGTGGCTTCTCTTGTGAGCGAGCACGGGCTCTAGGCGCGCAGGCTTCAGTAGTTGTGCCGCGCAGGCTTGGTTGCTCTGCGGCATGTGGGATCTTCCCGGACCAGGGCTCGAGCCCGTGTCCCCTGCATTGGCAGGCGGACTCTTAACCACTGCGTCACCAGGGAAGTCCCCACAGACAAACTTTAAATACAAAACTATTCAAGGGGCTCCCCTGGTGGCGCAGTGGTTGAGAATCTGCCTGCTAATGCAGGGGACACGGGTTCGAGCCCTGGTCTGGGAAGATCCCACATGCCGCGGAGCAACCAGGCCCGTGAGCCACAACTCCTGAACCTGCGCGTCTGGAGCCTGTGCTCCGCAACAAGACAGGCCGCGATAGTGAGAGGCCCGCGCACCGCGATGAAGAGTGGCCCCCGCTTGCCACAACTAGAGAAAGCCTTCGCACAGAAACGAAGACCCAACACAGCCAAAAATAAATAAATTATTTAATCAATTAAAAAGAAAAGCTGTCTCTCAAATTTAACTTCCAGAATATATTCAGGAAAAACGCATACGCCCTTTTTGGCCAACCAAAGAAGCGGGCAATGCAAATCAACACTACAAAGAGGTATCACTTCGAGTCAGAAAAAAGGACCATCCTCACAAAGGGTAAAAACCAGATATGCAGGACAAGGAGAGGAGAAAAGGGAGCCTCGTTACGCTGAAGGGGGGAATGTAAATTGCCAACGGCCACTCTGGAGAAGTGTGCTGTGTTTCCTAAAACATCTAAAAAACAGAGCTACAAAGCATAGGGCGCTTCCACTCATGGGCCTATATGTTGGAAAATCCAAAAATCCACCGGACGCAGGCACCCCGTTTACTGCTGCTATGTTTACAACAGCCTCGACTTGGGTACAACTTCATAGTCCTTGGAAGGAAAAAATGGTGAAAGAAAATTTGATACTTAAGCACAACGGAATATTACTCAGCCCTGAAATCAATGAAATGAGGCCAGTTGCAGCAACTCAGGGGGACTTATGTATGGTCATTGAGAGTGAAATCAGTTAGACAGCAAGAGAAACTTATCATATCACTTATAAAGGGAATCTAAAAATCGCCAACCGTGAACTGAATTACAAACAGAACACCATCACACATTTACAAAACACACTTACGGCTGCTTAAGGGGAAAAGTGTGGTGCGGTGATGCATAAACCAGGAGGTTGAAATTGGCACAGATACCGTTCCATACGCCAATAATGTAATCGCCAAGACATACTCATGGTTCAAGGAACTGGACTCAGCACACTCTATTCACAGAAAAAACATATACCTGACTACTAGAAACTAGAAAAGAATTTATTGATGTCTCTCTGTAAGTGACTCAAGTGGATGTACAGCACCAAGAAACACAACATTGCAAATCAGCTCCAGCCCATTATAAAAATTAATTATAAAAAGAGAAAGACAGTGAGAGAGAGAGGAATTCTTACAAAATTCAATCAGGGGCTGTGAGGCAACTGGACTGACCACATCTACACTCACAGCTGAATGGGACGTAAGGCTGGACACCCTAACCCTAAACCCTAACCCTAACCCAACCCTAACCCTACCTTAACCCTAACCCTAACCCCACACTAACCCTAACCCTAAACCTAAACCCTAACCCTAACCCCTAACCCTAACCCAACCCTAAGCCTAACCCTAACCCCTAGCCCTAGCCCTAGCCCTAACCCTGACCCTAACCCCTAACCCTTAACCCCTAACCCCTAACCCTAACCAAGTTCACAAGTAAACTTCTCGCCCACCTGGAGAGAGTGATTTCATTTGAAAGAGTAAAGACACAATCAGCTCAGTAATTGGCCACGGGGGCTGGAGGGGCCAAGGTTAACCTGAGCTGGAGGAACGTGGGTGCCTGCCTGGATGCTCAGAGGCCAAGGGCTGTTCTGAGACCTGCTTGGACACCCGTGCAGATGGAACAAAGGATCCGCCCAGTCCCAAGAGGGCCCCACCGGCCCTCACGAACGCAACACCAGACTTCCCAGGTGGCGCAGTGGTTAAGAATCCACCTGCCAATGCAGGAGACACGGGTTTGAGCCCTGGTCAGGGAAGATCCCACATGCTGTGGAGCAACTAAGCCCGTGCACCACAACTACTGAGCCTGCGCTCTAGAACCCGCGAGCCACAACTGCTGAAGCCCACGCGCTTAGAGCCTGTGCTCTGCAACAAGAGAAGCCACCGCAATGAGAAGCCCCCACTCGCCGCAACTAGAGAAAGCCTCCGGGCAGCAATGCAGACCCAACACAGCCCAAAATTCATTAATTAATTAATTAATTAAGAAAAAAAAAAAAAGGCAGCACCTGGGGGCTGGCAGACTGATGCACCAAGTCTTACATCACGTCTACTTAGTATCCTGCATGTCAGGGCCATGCTGGACCTGGGGCTGCCCAGACAGAGTGGGGCCTGCATCACCCTTCCCAGGAGGGAGGGTGGAGGGAAACCCTGCATGACCTCTGAGGCCCTAAGAACCCTTGACTAAGGCTGAGCTCAATTTGAAACAGTGGGTGACCAGAGCGGACATTTCATTCATCTATCAATGAGAATCCAGCACTGGAGGAGCAGAAAACAATGGCCTCGCTCAACCTTGACGCTAATCCTGACATGGACCCTAACCCTAAACTCTGATCCTGACCCTAAGCCCTGACCTAACCTTAGCCTAACCCGTACCCTAAACCTGTACCTTACCCTAACCCATGCTCTACCCGTATCCTACCTGTACCCCAATTCTAACCCATACCCTAACACCCACTCTAACACAGAACCCTAACACCCTGAGACCAAAACCATAAACCTTAACCAATAAGCAAAACCATAACCATAACCAAACCATAAAATATAGTCATTAACCATACCCATAAATAACTCATTAACCATAAAACTTAAACCATAACAGCAACCATAAACCATACACAGCCCCAACCCTCACACCAGCCCCAGCCCTAATGCTAACCCTCCAAACCACTTACACCAAGCCAAGTCTAATCAGATTATACAACTACATCTTGAAAAAGAAAACTGGGGAATTCTCTGGTGGCCCAGTGGTTAGGACTCTGTGCTTTCACTGCCAAGGGCTCGGGTTCGATCCCTGACTGGGGAACTAAGATCCCACAAGCCATGGGACGTGGCCAAAATAAATAAATAAGTAAAATGAAATAAAACCACTATTTTAAAAAAGATTTTAAAAATAAAGGAAAAAAACAAGAAAACTACCCCAGTACAACTTATAAATAGGAATGTAAAAATCTATCACACAATAATAGCAACATGAAACCAACAGAACTTTAAATGGATAATGCCATAAGCAAGTATCTCTACACCAGGAATTTCAGGTTGCTCAACATATGAAAAGTAAGCAATGTATTCAACCACAATAATGGTGTGAAGTAAAAACACATAATCATATCAATTAATGCAAAACATCTACAATGAAAATCCAGTGTTATTTCATGAAAAACACTCAAGAAAGCAGGAATAAAAGGAAATTTGTTCAATATGGAAAAGAGTAGTACAAAAAGCCACAGCAAACATCATGCTCAACGTTAAAGACTGAAAGATTTACTCCTGAAATCAGGAACAGGGCCAGGAAGCTGGCCTTCATCACCGTTACTCAATAGTGTACTGGAAGTTCTACCCAGAATCTTGAGGAAAGAAAGAAAAGGCATCCATGGGTGAATGGAAAAATTAAAACCGTGTCTCTTCACAGAACATAGGTCACATCATCTTATATATAAAACTACCTATAATCAGCAAAGAAATTATTTGAGCTAATCAACTAATTAATAAGCAGTGTTACAGAACAAAACATCAATTCATGAAAATCTATCTTATATGCATACGCTGGCAAAAAATAATCTGAAAAAGAATTTATGAGAACAATTCCATTTTTAATAATGTCAACATCAATATTTAGGAGTATGTTTAATCAAGGTACAAGACTTGTTTTTATGTATGTAAAGTTGTATGTTTGAAATTACTGGAAAGTCAATTACTTTTCAAAACATCATGTCTGTCAACAGCATGCCAGAAAAGCAGAGAAAACATCAAACTTCCATATAGAAGCCAAGCCTTACCCAGATCCAGTTCACCCAAAGTCCACATGTCATTTAGAGGCACCGTGGGAAGGTTATATTAGGAGCCGCCGTGTTCCGTGTTGTGGACGACCTGGATATGGTAGAAACAGTGGGATTTTTGAATTCCAATTTTCCACTTCATTCCACAAAAAAACTATTAGAACTAATAAATCAATTCAGTAAAGTTGCAAAATCAATACACAGAAATCAGTTGCCTTTCTAAACACTAATAATGAACCATCAGAAAGAGAAAGAAAGCAACCCTATTTACAACTGCATCAAAAAGAACAAAATACCTGGGAATAAAGTCAACCAAGGAGGTGAAAGACCTGCACACTGAAAACTTGAAGACATTGATGAAGACATTGAAAGACACACCAATAAATGGAAAGATATCCTGTTCTCATGGAATGGAACAATTAATATTGTTAAAATATCCATGCTACCCGAAGCAGTGGACACAGGGAATGCAATCCCTCCCAAAATTCCACGGTATTTCCCCCCAAAATAGAGCAAATCCTCCTAATATCTGTGGGGAACCACAAAGGACCCCAAATAGCCAAAGAAACCCTGAAAAAAGAGAACGGGCTGGAGGCATCTCCCTCCCTGACGTCACACTCTGCTGAGAAGCTACAGTCACCAAAACAGTGTGGAACTGGCTCAAAACGGGCGCAGGGACCAGAGGAACAGGACAGAGAGACCAGAATTCAACCCACACGGACGGGGTCGGTGAATTTATGACACAGGGACCAAGGGCACACCAAGGAGCACGACACTCCCCACGATAAATGGTGCTGGGAAAACTGGACGCCCCATAACTCACGCTGGCTACCCTGCACACAAACCTGACCCAAACACCCAGCTTTCCACGCCAAGCCCTCCCTCGCTCACACGAAGACGGACCCCCTCAACGGTCAGTCGCCCACAGGAAGCTTCTCCCCACTTTTCCTCACCGTCTCTTCACCTTTTCCTCAGGCATCACCTGGGTCCTCAGGAAACCTAGTTCCCCAGTCAGCGTGGACGCAGCCCCATTTTGTCCTGAAGCCGAAACCCCAGCGAGTCCTAAGGAGACGGAGACCGAGCTCCTCTCAGCAGAGACGCTGAGCCGGGCGTCCTACCCGAAGGCCCCCGCCCCCGCCCCCGCGCCTGAGGCGGCTCAACTCCTCTCAGCTGCCCTCACAATGGAGTTCCATGGAACGAGCATGCGCTGTGGGTCAGAGAGGCGAACTCGGCGCCACCCTGTGGTCAGTGCAGGAAGTGCAGGCCGCGCCTCCCTCACAGGTCACTGGGGGCAGCGTGCCCTACTGACAGGACTGCTGAATCCATTAAACTGGAAATTCAAACGAAAATGGAGTCTCTATCCCAAAAGTTTTCTAAAAGTAGTTAAGGAACAATTAATTGGAAACCATTTGGAAGGAAGTGAATGTAGATGCAAACTTTACAACTTATACCAAATTCACTCAAAGTTATTCAGAGGCAAATTTTATTTTAGTTTATAATTTATGTTTGGCTGCGTTGGGTCTTCGTTGCTGCATGTGGGCTTTCTCTAGTTGCGTCGAGCGGGGCTACTCTTCGTTGCGGTGCACGGGCTTCTCATTGCGGTGGCTTCTCTTGTGAGCGAGCACGGGCTCTAGGTGCGCAGGCTTCAGTAGTTGTGCCGCGCAGGCTTGGTTGCTCTGCGGCATGTGGGATCTTCCCGGACCAGGGCTCGAGCCCGTGTCCCCTGCATTGGCAGGCGGACTCTTAACCACTGCGTCACCAGGGAAGTCCCCACAGACAAACTTTAAATACAAAACTATTCAAGGGGCTCCCCTGGTGGCGCAGTGGTTGAGAATCTGCCTGCTAATGCAGGGGACACGGGTTCGAGCCCTGGTCTGGGAAGATCCCACATGCCGCGGAGCAACCAGGCCCGTGAGCCACAACTCCTGAACCTGCGCGTCTGGAGCCTGTGCTCCGCAACAAGACAGGCCGCGATAGTGAGAGGCCCGCGCACCGCGATGAAGAGTGGCCCCCGCTTGCCACAACTAGAGAAAGCCTTCGCACAGAAACGAAGACCCAACACAGCCAAAAATAAATAAATTATTTAATCAATTAAAAAGAAAAGCTGTCTCTCAAATTTAACTTCCAGAATATATTCAGGAAAAACGCATACGCCCTTTTTGGCCAACCAAAGAAGCGGGCAATGCAAATCAACACTACAAAGAGGTATCACTTCGAGTCAGAAAAAAGGACCATCCTCACAAAGGGTAAAAACCAGATATGCAGGACAAGGAGAGGAGAAAAGGGAGCCTCGTTACGCTGAAGGGGGGAATGTAAATTGCCAACGGCCACTCTGGAGAAGTGTGCTGTGTTTCCTAAAACATCTAAAAAACAGAGCTACAAAGCATAGGGCGCTTCCACTCATGGGCCTATATGTTGGAAAATCCAAAAATCCACCGGACGCAGGCACCCCGTTTACTGCTGCTATGTTTACAACAGCCTCGACTTGGGTACAACTTCATAGTCCTTGGAAGGAAAAAATGGTGAAAGAAAATTTGATACTTAAGCACAACGGAATATTACTCAGCCCTGAAATCAATGAAATGAGGCCAGTTGCAGCAACTCAGGGGGACTTATGCATGGTCATTGAGAGTGAAATCAGTTAGACAGCAAGAGAAACTTATCATATCACTTATAAAGGGAATCTAAAAATCGCCAACCGTGAACTGAATTACAAACAGAACACCATCACACATTTACAAAACACACTTACGGCTGCTTAAGGGGAAAAGTGTGGTGCGGTGATGCATAAACCAGGAGGTTGAAATTGGCACAGATACCGTTCCATACGCCAATAATGTAATCGCCAAGACATACTCATGGTTCAAGGAACTGGACTCAGCACACTCTATTCACAGAAAAAACATATATCTGACTACTAGAAACTAGAAAAGAATTTATTGATGTCTCTCTGTAAGTGACTCAAGTGGATGTACAGCACCAAGAAACACAACATTGCAAATCAGCTCCAGCCCATTATAAAAATTAATTATAAAAAGAGAAAGACAGTGAGAGAGAGAGGAATTCTTACAAAATTCAATCAGGGGCTGTGAGGCAACTGGACTGACCACATCTACACTCACAGCTGAATGGGACGTAAGGCTGGACACCCTAACCCTAAACCCTAACCCTAACCCAACCCTAACCCTACCTTAACCCTAACCCTAACCCAACACTAACCCTAACCCTAACCCTAAACCCTAACCCTAACCCCTAACCCTAACCCAACCCTAAGCCTAACCCTAACCCCTAGCCCTAGCCCTAGCCCTAACCCTGACCCTAACCCCTAACCCCTAACCCTAACCAAGTTCACAAGTAAACTTCTCGCCCACCTGGAGAGAGTGATTTCATTTGAAAGAGTAAAGACACAATCAGCTCAGTAATTGGCCACGGGGGCTGGAGGGGCCAAGGTTAACCTGAGCTGGAGGAACGTGGGTGCCTGCCTGGATGCTCAGAGGCCAAGGGCTGTTCTGAGACCTGCTTGGACACCCGTGCAGATGGAACAAAGGATCCGCCCAGTCCCAAGAGGGCCCCACCGGCCCTCACGAACGCAACACCAGACTTCCCAGGTGGCGCAGTGGTTAAGAATCCACCTGCCAATGCAGGAGACACGGGTTTGAGCCCTGGTCAGGGAAGATCCCACATGCTGTGGAGCAACTAAGCCCGTGCACCACAACTACTGAGCCTGCGCTCTAGAACCCGCGAGCCCCAACTGCTGAAGCCCACGCGCTTAGAGCCTGTGCTCTGCAACAAGAGAAGCCACCGCAATGAGAAGCCCCCACTCGCCGCAACTAGAGAAAGCCTCCGGGCAGCAATGCAGACCCAACACAGCCCAAAATTCATTAATTAATTAATTAATTAAGAAAAAAAAAAAAAGGCAGCACCTGGGGGCTGGCAGACTGATGCACCAAGTCTTACATCACGTCTACTTAGTATCCTGCATGTCAGGGCCATGCTGGACCTGGGGCTGCCCAGACAGAGTGGGGCCTGCATCACCCTTCCCAGGAGGGAGGGTGGAGGGAAACCCTGCATGACCTCTGAGGCCCTAAGAACCCTTGACTAAGGCTGAGCTCAATTTGAAACAGTGGGTGACCAGAGCAGACATTTCATTCATCTATCAATCAGAATCCAGCACTGGAGGAGCAGAAAACAATGGCCTCGCTCAACCTTGACGCTAATCCTGACATGGACCCTAACCCTAAACTCTGATCCTGACCCTAAGCCCTGACCTAACCTTAGCCTAACCCGTACCCTAAACCTGTACCTTACCCTAACCCATGCTCTACCCGTATCCTACCTGTACCCCAATTCTAACCCATACCCTAACACCCACTCTAACACAGAACCCTAACACCCTGAGACCAAAACCATAAACCTTCACCAATAAGCAAAACCATAACCATAACCAAACCATAAAATATAGTCATTAACCATACCCATAAATAACTCATTAACCATAAAACTTAAACCATAACAGCAACCATAAACCATACACAGCCCCAACCCTCACACCAGCCCCAGCCCTAATGCTAACCCTCCAAACCACTTACACCAAGCCAAGTCTAATCAGATTATACAACTACATCTTGAAAAAGAAAACTGGGGAATTCTCTGGTGGCCCAGTGGTTAGGACTCTGTGCTTTCACTGCCAAGGGCTCGGGTTCGATCCCTGACTGGGGAACTAAGATCCCACAAGCCATGGGACGTGGCCAAAATAAATAAATAAGTAAAATGAAATAAAACCACTATTTTAAAAAAGATTTTAAAAATAAAGGAAAAAAACAAGAAAACTACCCCAGTACAACTTATAAATAGGAATGTAAAAATCTATCACACAATAATAGCAACATGAAACCAACAGAACTTTAAATGGATAATGCCATAAGCAAGTATCTCTACACCAGGAATTTCAGGTTGCTCAACATATGAAAAGTAAGCAATGTATTCAACCACAATAATGGTGTGAAGTAAAAACACATAATCATATCAATTAATGCAAAACATCTACAATGAAAATCCAGTGTTATTTCATGAAAAACACTCAAGAAAGCAGGAATAAAAGGAAATTTGTTCAATATGGAAAAGAGTAGTACAAAAAGCCACAGCAAACATCATGCTCAACGTTAAAGACTGAAAGATTTACTCCTGAAATCAGGAACAGGGCCAGGAAGCTGGCCTTCATCACCGTTACTCAATAGTGTACTGGAAGTTCTACCCAGAATCTTGAGGAGAGAAAGAAAAGGCATCCATGGGTGAATGGAAAAATTAAAACCGTGTCTCTTCACAGAACATAGGTCACATCATCTTATATATAAAACTACCTATAATCAGCAAAGAAATTATTTGAGCTAATCAACTAATTAATAAGCAGTGTTACAGAACAAAACATCAATTCATGAAAATCTATCTTATATGCATACGCTGGCAAAAAATAATCTGAAAAAGAATTTATGAGAACAATTCCATTTTTAATAATGTCAACATCAATATTTAGGAGTATGTTTAATCAAGGTACAAGACTTGTTTTTATGTATGTAAAGCTGTATGTTTGAAATTACTGGAAAGTCAATTACTTTTCAAAACATCATGTCTGTCAACAGCATGCCAGAAGAGCAGAGAAAACATCAAACTTCCATATAGAAGCCAAGCCTTACCCAGATCCAGTTCACCCAAAGTCCACATGTCATTTAGAGGCACTGTGGGAAGGTTATATTAGGAGCCGCCGTGTTCCGTGTTGTGGACGACCTGGATATGGTAGAAACAGTGGGATTTTTGAATTCCAATTTTCCACTTCATTCCACAAAAAAACTATTAGAACGAATAAATCAATTCAGTAAAGTTGCAAAATCAATACACAGAAATCAGTTGCCTTTCTAAACACTAATAATGAACCATCAGAAAGAGAAAGAAAGCAACCCTATTTACAACTGCATCAAAAAGAACAAAATACCTGGGAATAAAGTCAACCAAGGAGGTGAAAGACCTGCACACTGAAAACTTTAAGACATTGATGAAGACATTGAAAGACACACCAATAAATGGAAAGATATCCTGTTCTCATGGAATGGAACAATTAATATTGTTAAAATATCCATGCTACCCGAAGCAGTGGACACAGGGAATGCAATCCCTCCCAAAATTCCATGGTATTTCCCCCCAAAATAGAGCAAATCCTCCTAATATCTGTGGGGAACCACAAAGGACCCCAAATAGCCAAAGAAACCCTGAAAAAAGAGAACGGGCTGGAGGCATCTCCCTCCCTGACGTCACACTCTGCTCAGAAGCTACAGTCACCAAAACAGTGTGGAACTGGCTCAAAACGGGCGCAGGGACCAGAGGAACAGGACAGAGAGACCAGAATTCAACCCACACGGACGGGGTCGGTGAATTTATGACACAGGGACCAAGGGCACACCAAGGAGCACGACACTCCCCACGATAAATGGTGCTGGGAAAACTGGACGCCCCATAACTCACGCTGGCTACCCTGCACACAAACCTGACCCAAACACCCAGCTTTCCACGCCAAGCCCTCCCTCGCTCACACGAAGACGGACCCCCTCAACGGTCAGTCGCCCACAGGAAGCTTCTCCCCACTTTTCCTCACCGTCTCTTCACCTTTTCCTCAGGCATCACCTGGGTCCTCAGGAAACCTAGTTCCCCAGTCAGCGTGGACGCAGCCCCATTTTGTCCTGAAGCCGAAACCCCAGCGAGTCCTAAGGAGACGGAGACCGAGCTCCTCTCAGCAGAGACGCTGAGCCGGGCGTCCTACCCGAAGGCCCCCGCCCCCGCCCCCGCCCCCGCGCCTGAGGCGGCTCAACTCCTCTCAGCTGCCCTCACAATCGAGTTCCATGGAACGAGCATGCGCTGTGGGTCAGAGAGGCGAACTCGGCGCCACCCTGTGGTCAGTGCAGGAAGTGCAGGCCGCGCCTCCCTCACAGGTCACTGGGGGCAGCGTGCCCTACTGACAGGACTGCTGAATCCATTAAACTGGAAATTCAAACGAAAATGGAGTCTCTATCCCAAAAGTTTTCTAAAAGTAGTTAAGGAACAATTAATTGGAAACCATTTGGAAGGAAGTGAATGTAGATGCAAACTTTACAACTTATACCAAATTCACTCAAAGTTATTCAGAGGCAAATTTTATTTTAGTTTATAATTTATGTTTGGCTGTGTTGGGTCTTCGTTGCTGCATGTGGGCTTTCTCTAGTTGCGTCGAGCGGGGCTACTCTTCGTTGCGGTGCACGGGCTTCTCATTGCGGTGGCTTCTCTTGTGAGCGAGCACGGGCTCTAGGCGCGCAGGCTTCAGTAGTTGTGCCGCGCAGGCTTGGTTGCTCTGCGGCATGTGGGATCTTCCCGGACCAGGGCTCGAGCCCGTGTCCCCTGCATTGGCAGGCGGACTCTTAACCACTGCGTCACCAGGGAAGTCCCCACAGACAAACTTTAAATACAAAACTATTCAAGGGGCTCCCCTGGTGGCGCAGTGGTTGAGAATCTGCCTGCTAATGCAGGGGACACGGGTTCGAGCCCTGGTCTGGGAAGATCCCACATGCCGCGGAGCAACCAGGCCCGTGAGCCACAACTCCTGAACCTGCGCGTCTGGAGCCTGTGCTCCGCAACAAGACAGGCCGCGATAGTGAGAGGCCCGCGCACCGCGATGAAGAGTGGCCCCCGCTTGCCACAACTAGAGAAAGCCTTCGCACAGAAACGAAGACCCAACACAGCCAAAAATAAATAAATTATTTAATCAATTAAAAAGAAAAGCTGTCTCTCAAATTTAACTTCCAGAATATATTCAGGAAAAACGCATACGCCCTTTTTGGCCAACCAAAGAAGCGGGCAATGCAAATCAACACTACAAAGAGGTATCACTTCGAGTCAGAAAAAAGGACCATCCTCACAAAGGGTAAAAACCAGATATGCAGGACAAGGAGAGGAGAAAAGGGAGCCTCGTTACGCTGAAGGGGGGAATGTAAATTGCCAACGGCCACTCTGGAGAAGTGTGCTGTGTTTCCTAAAACATCTAAAAAACAGAGCTACAAAGCATAGGGCGCTTCCACTCATGGGCCTATATGTTGGAAAATCCAAAAATCCACCGGACGCAGGCACCCCGTTTACTGCTGCTATGTTTACAACAGCCTCGACTTGGGTACAACTTCATAGTCCTTGGAAGGAAAAAATGGTGAAAGAAAATTTGATACTTAGGCACAACGGAATATTACTCAGCCCTGAAATCAATGAAATGAGGCCAGTTGCAGCAACTCAGGGGGACTTATGTATGGTCATTGAGAGTGAAATCAGTTAGACAGCAAGAGAAACTTATCATATCACTTATAAAGGGAATCTAAAAATCGCCAACCGTGAACTGAATTACAAACAGAACACCATCACACATTTACAAAACACACTTACGGCTGCTTAAGGGGAAAAGTGTGGTGCGGTGATGCATAAACCAGGAGGTTGAAATTGGCACAGATACCGTTCCATACGCCAATAATGTAATCGCCAAGACATACTCATGGTTCAAGGAACTGGACTCAGCACACTCTATTCACAGAAAAAACATATATCTGACTACTAGAAACTAGAAAAGAATTTATTGATGTCTCTCTGTAAGTGACTCAAGTGGATGTACAGCACCAAGAAACACAACATTGCAAATCAGCTCCAGCCCATTATAAAAATTAATTATAAAAAGAGAAAGACAGTGAGAGAGAGAGGAATTCTTACAAAATTCAATCAGGGGCTGTGAGGCAACTGGACTGACCACATCTACACTCACAGCTGAATGGGACGTAAGGCTGGACACCCTAACCCTAAACCCTAACCCTAACCCAACCCTAACCCTACCTTAACCCTAACCCTAACCCCACACTAACCCTAACCCTAAACCTAAACCCTAACCCTAACCCCTAACCCTAACCCAACCCTAAGCCTAACCCTAACCCCTAGCCCTAGCCCTAGCCCTAACCCTGACCCTAACCCCTAACCCTTAACCCCTAACCCCTAACCCCTAACCCTAACCAAGTTCACAAGTAAACTTCTCGCCCACCTGGAGAGAGTG
Source organism: Balaenoptera ricei (assembly GCF_028023285.1). Classification (NCBI taxonomy): domain Eukaryota; kingdom Metazoa; phylum Chordata; class Mammalia; order Artiodactyla; family Balaenopteridae; genus Balaenoptera; species Balaenoptera ricei. The sequence continues at coordinate 912,648 of NW_026777416.1, read as the reverse complement.
ATTTCATTTGAAAGAGTAAAGACACAATCAGCTCAGTAATTGGCCACGGGGGCTGGAGGGGCCAAGGTTAACCTGAGCTGGAGGAACGTGGGTGCCTGCCTGGATGCTCAGAGGCCAAGGGCTGTTCTGAGACCTGCTTGGACACCCGTGCAGATGGAACAAAGGATCCGCCCAGTCCCAAGAGGGCCCCACCGGCCCTCACGAACGCAACACCAGACTTCCCAGGTGGCGCAGTGGTTAAGAATCCACCTGCCAATGCAGGAGACACGGGTTTGAGCCCTGGTCAGGGAAGATCCCACATGCTGTGGAGCAACTAAGCCCGTGCACCACAACTACTGAGCCTGCGCTCTAGAACCCGCGAGCCCCAACTGCTGAAGCCCACGCGCTTAGAGCCTGTGCTCTGCAACAAGAGAAGCCACCGCAATGAGAAGCCCCCACTCGCCGCAACTAGAGAAAGCCTCCGGGCAGCAATGCAGACCCAACACAGCCCAAAATTCATTAATTAATTAATTAATTAAGAAAAAAAAAAAAGGCAGCACCTGGGGGCTGGCAGACTGATGCACCAAGTCTTACATCACGTCTACTTAGTATCCTGCATGTCAGGGCCATGCTGGACCTGGGGCTGCCCAGACAGAGTGGGGCCTGCATCACCCTTCCCAGGAGGGAGGGTGGAGGGAAACCCTGCATGACCTCTGAGGCCCTAAGAACCCTTGACTAAGGCTGAGCTCAATTTGAAACAGTGGGTGACCAGAGCAGACATTTCATTCATCTATCAATCAGAATCCAGCACTGGAGGAGCAGAAAACAATGGCCTCGCTCAACCTTGACGCTAATCCTGACATGGACCCTAACCCTAAACTCTGATCCTGACCCTAAGCCCTGACCTAACCTTAGCCTAACCCGTACCCTAAACCTGTACCTTACCCTAACCCATGCTCTACCCGTATCCTACCTGTACCCCAATTCTAACCCATACCCTAACACCCACTCTAACACAGAACCCTAACACCCTGAGACCAAAACCACAAACCTTCACCAATAAGCAAAACCATAACCATAACCAAACCATAAAATATAGTCATTAACCATACCCATAAATAACTCATTAACCATAAAACTTAAACCATAACAGCAACCATAAACCATACACAGCCCCAACCCTCACACCAGCCCCAGCCCTAATGCTAACCCTCCAAACCACTTACACCAAGCCAAGTCTAATCAGATTATACAACTACATCTTGAAAAAGAAAACTGGGGAATTCTCTGGTGGCCCAGTGGTTAGGACTCTGTGCTTTCACTGCCAAGGGCTCGGGTTCGATCCCTGACTGGGGAACTAAGATCCCACAAGCCATGGGACGTGGCCAAAATAAATAAATAATTAAAATGAAATAAAACCACTATTTTAAAAAAGATTTTAAAAATAAAGGAAAAAAACAAGAAAACTACCCCAGTACAACTTATAAATAGGAATGTAAAAATCTATCACACAATAATAGCAACATGAAACCAACAGAACTTTAAATGGATAATGCCATAAGCAAGTATCTCTACACCAGGAATTTCAGGTTGCTCAACATATGAAAAGTAAGCAATGTATTCAACCACAATAATGGTGTGAAGTAAAAACACATAATCATATCAATTAATGCAAAACATCTACAATGAAAATCCAGTGTTATTTCATGAAAAACACTCAAGAAAGCAGGAATAAAAGGAAATTTGTTCAATATGGAAAAGAGTAGTACAAAAAGCCACAGCAAACATCATGCTCAACGTTAAAGACTGAAAGATTTACTCCTGAAATCAGGAACAGGGCCAGGAAGCTGGCCTTCATCACCGTTACTCAATAGTGTACTGGAAGTTCTACCCAGAATCTTGAGGAAAGAAAGAAAAGGCATCCATGGGTGAATGGAAAAATTAAAACCGTGTCTCTTCACAGAACATAGGTCACATCATCTTATATATAAAACTACCTATAATCAGCAAAGAAATTATTTGAGCTAATCAACTAATTAATAAGCAGTGTTACAGAACAAAACATCAATTCATGAAAATCTATCTTATATGCATACGCTGGCAAAAAATAATCTGAAAAAGAATTTATGAGAACAATTCCATTTTTAATAATGTCAACATCAATATTTAGGAGTATGTTTAATCAAGGTACAAGACTTGTTTTTATGTATGTAAAGTTGTATGTTTGAAATTACTGGAAAGTCAATTACTTTTCAAAACATCATGTCTGTCAACAGCATGCCAGAAGAGCAGAGAAAACATCAAACTTCCATATAGAAGCCAAGCCTTACCCAGATCCAGTTCACCCAAAGTCCACATGTCATTTAGAGGCACTGTGGGAAGGTTATATTAGGAGCCGCCGTGTTCCGTGTTGTGGACGACCTGGATATGGTAGAAACAGTGGGATTTTTGAATTCCAATTTTCCACTTCATTCCACAAAAAAACTATTAGAACTAATAAATCAATTCAGTAAAGTTGCAAAATCAATACACAGAAATCAGTTGCCTTTCTAAACACTAATAATGAACCATCAGAAAGAGAAAGAAAGCAACCCTATTTACAACTGCATCAAAAAGAACAAAATACCTGGGAATAAAGTCAACCAAGGAGGTGAAAGACCTGCACACTGAAAACTTTAAGACATTGATGAAGACATTGAAAGACACACCAATAAATGGAAAGATATCCTGTTCTCATGGAATGGAACAATTAATATTGTTAAAATATCCATGCTACCCGAAGCAGTGGACACAGGGAATGCAATCCCTCCCAAAATTCCACGGTATTTCCCCCCAAAATAGAGCAAATCCTCCTAATATCTGTGGGGAACCACAAAGGACCCCAAATAGCCAAAGAAACCCTGAAAAAAGAGAACGGGCTGGAGGCATCTCCCTCCCTGACGTCACACTCTGCTCAGAAGCTACAGTCACCAAAACAGTGTGGAACTGGCTCAAAACGGGCGCAGGGACCAGAGGAACAGGACAGAGAGACCAGAATTCAACCCACACGGACGGGGTCGGTGAATTTATGACACAGGGACCAAGGGCACACCAAGGAGCACGACACTCCCCACGATAAATGGTGCTGGGAAAACTGGACGCCCCATAACTCACGCTGGCTACCCTGCACACAAACCTGACCCAAACACCCAGCTTTCCACGCCAAGCCCTCCCTCGCTCACACGAAGACGGACCCCCTCAACGGTCAGTCGCCCACAGGAAGCTTCTCCCCACTTTTCCTCACCATCTCTTCACCTTTTCCTCAGGCATCACCTGGGTCCTCAGGAAACCTAGTTCCCCAGTCAGCGTGGACGCAGCCCCATTTTGTCCTGAAGCCGAAACCCCAGCGAGTCCTAAGGAGACGGAGACCGAGCTCCTCTCAGCAGAGACGCTGAGCCGGGCGTCCTACCCGAAGGCCCCCGCCCCCGCCCCCGCGCCTGAGGCGGCTCAACTCCTCTCAGCTGCCCTCACAATGGAGTTCCATGGAAGGAGCATGCGCTGTGGGTCAGAGAGGCGAACTCGGCGCCACCCTGTGGTCAGTGCAGGAAGTGCAGGCCGCGCCTCCCTCACAGGTCACTGGGGGCAGCGTGCCCTACTGACAGGACTGCTGAATCCATTAAACTGGAAATTCAAACGAAAATGGAGTCTCTATCCCAAAAGTTTTCTAAAAGTAGTTAAGGAACAATTAATTGGAAACCATTTGGAAGGAAGTGAATGTAGATGCAAACTTTACAACTTATACCAAATTCACTCAAAGTTATTCAGAGGCAAATTTTATTTTAGTTTATAATTTATGTTTGGCTGCGTTGGGTCTTCGTTGCTGCATGTGGGCTTTCTCTAGTTGCGTCGAGCGGGGCTACTCTTCGTTGCGGTGCACGGGCTTCTCATTGCGGTGGCTTCTCTTGTGAGCGAGCACGGGCTCTAGGCGCGCAGGCTTCAGTAGTTGTGCCGCGCAGGCTTGGTTGCTCTGCGGCATGTGGGATCTTCCCGGACCAGGGCTCGAGCCCGTGTCCCCTGCATTGGCAGGCGGACTCTTAACCACTGCGTCACCAGGGAAGTCCCCACAGACAAACTTTAAATACAAAACTATTCAAGGGGCTCCCCTGGTGGCGCAGTGGTTGAGAATCTGCCTGCTAATGCAGGGGACACGGGTTCGAGCCCTGGTCTGGGAAGATCCCACATGCCGCGGAGCAACCAGGCCCGTGAGCCACAACTCCTGAACCTGCGCGTCTGGAGCCTGTGCTCCGCAACAAGACAGGCCGCGATAGTGAGAGGCCCGCGCACCGCGATGAAGAGTGGCCCCCGCTTGCCACAACTAGAGAAAGCCTTCGCACAGAAACGAAGACCCAACACAGCCAAAAATAAATAAATTATTTAATCAATTAAAAAGAAAAGCTGTCTCTCAAATTTAACTTCCAGAATATATTCAGGAAAAACGCATACGCCCTTTTTGGCCAACCAAAGAAGCGGGCAATGCAAATCAACACTACAAAGAGGTATCACTTCGAGTCAGAAAAAAGGACCATCCTCACAAAGGGTAAAAACCAGATATGCAGGACAAGGAGAGGAGAAAAGGGAGCCTCGTTACGCTGAAGGGGGGAATGTAAATTGCCAACGGCCACTCTGGAGAAGTGTGCTGTGTTTCCTAAAACATCTAAAAAACAGAGCTACAAAGCATAGGGCGCTTCCACTCATGGGCCTATATGTTGGAAAATCCAAAAATCCACCGGACGCAGGCACCCCGTTTACTGCTGCTATGTTTACAACAGCCTCGACTTGGGTACAACTTCATAGTCCTTGGAAGGAAAAAATGGTGAAAGAAAATTTGATACTTAAGCACAACGGAATATTACTCAGCCCTGAAATCAATGAAATGAGGCCAGTTGCAGCAACTCAGGGGGACTTATGTATGGTCATTGAGAGTGAAATCAGTTAGACAGCAAGAGAAACTTATCATATCACTTATAAAGGGAATCTAAAAATCGCCAACCGTGAACTGAATTACAAACAGAACACCATCACACATTTACAAAACACACTTACGGCTGCTTAAGGGGAAAAGTGTGGTGCGGTGATGCATAAACCAGGAGGTTGAAATTGGCACAGATACCGTTCCATACGCCAATAATGTAATCGCCAAGACATACTCATGGTTCAAGGAACTGGACTCAGCACACTCTATTCACAGAAAAAACATATATCTGACTACTAGAAACTAGAAAAGAATTTATTGATGTCTCTCTGTAAGTGACTCAAGTGGATGTACAGCACCAAGAAACACAACATTGCAAATCAGCTCCAGCCCATTATAAAAATTAATTATAAAAAGAGAAAGACAGTGAGAGAGAGAGGAATTCTTACAAAATTCAATCAGGGGCTGTGAGGCAACTGGACTGACCACATCTACACTCACAGCTGAATGGGACGTAAGGCTGGACACCCTAACCCTAAACCCTAACCCTAACCCAACCCTAACCCTACCTTAACCCTAACCCTAACCCCACACTAACCCTAACCCTGAACCTAAACCCTAACCCTAACCCCTAACCCTAACCCAACCCTAAGCCTAACCCTAACCCCTAGCCCTAGCCCTAGCCCTAACCCTGACCCTAACCCCTAACCCTTAACCCCTAACCCCTAACCCTAACCAAGTTCACAAGTAAACTTCTCGCCCACCTGGAGAGAGTGATTTCATTTGAAAGAGTAAAGACACAATCAGCTCAGTAATTGGCCACGGGGGCTGGAGGGGCCAAGGCTAACCTGAGCTGGAGGAACGTGGGTGCCTGCCTGGATGCTCAGAGGCCAAGGGCTGTTCTGAGACCTGCTTGGACACCCGTGCAGATGGAACAAAGGATCCGCCCAGTCCCAAGAGGGCCCCACCGGCCCTCACGAACGCAACACCAGACTTCCCAGGTGGCGCAGTGGTTAAGAATCCACCTGCCAATGCAGGAGACACGGGTTTGAGCCCTGGTCAGGGAAGATCCCACATGCTGTGGAGCAACTAAGCCCGTGCACCACAACTACTGAGCCTGCGCTCTAGAACCCGCGAGCCACAACTGCTGAAGCCCACGCGCTTAGAGCCTGTGCTCTGCAACAAGAGAAGCCACCGCAATGAGAAGCCCCCACTCGCCGCAACTAGAGAAAGCCTCCGGGCAGCAATGCAGACCCAACACAGCCCAAAATTCATTAATTAATTAATTAATTAAGAAAAAAAAAAAAGGCAGCACCTGGGGGCTGGCAGACTGATGCACCAAGTCTTACATCACGTCTACTTAGTATCCTGCATGTCAGGGCCATGCTGGACCTGGGGCTGCCCAGACAGAGTGGGGCCTGCATCACCCTTCCCAGGAGGGAGGGTGGAGGGAAACCCTGCATGACCTCTGAGGCCCTAAGAACCCTTGACTAAGGCTGAGCTCAATTTGAAACAGTGGGTGACCAGAGCGGACATTTCATTCATCTATCAATGAGAATCCAGCACTGGAGGAGCAGAAAACAATGGCCTCGCTCAACCTTGACGCTAATCCCGACATGGACCCTAACCCTAAACTCTGATCCTGACCCTAAGCCCTGACCTAACCTTAGCCTAACCCGTACCCTAAACCTGTACCTTACCCTAACCCATGCTCTACCCGTATCCTACCTGTACCCCAATTCTAACCCATACCCTAACACCCACTCTAACACAGAACCCTAACACCCTGAGACCAAAACCATAAACCTTAACCAATAAGCAAAACCATAACCATAACCAAACCATAAAATATAGTCATTAACCATACCCATAAATAACTCATTAACCATAAAACTTAAACCATAACAGCAACCATAAACCATACACAGCCCCAACCCTCACACCAGCCCCAGCCCTAATGCTAACCCTCCAAACCACTTACACCAAGCCAAGTCTAATCAGATTATACAACTACATCTTGAAAAAGAAAACTGGGGAATTCTCTGGTGGCCCAGTGGTTAGGACTCTGTGCTTTCACTGCCAAGGGCTCGGGTTCGATCCCTGACTGGGGAACTAAGATCCCACAAGCCATGGGACGTGGCCAAAATAAATAAATAAGTAAAATGAAATAAAACCACTATTTTAAAAAAGATTTTAAAAATAAAGGAAAAAAACAAGAAAACTACCCCAGTACAACTTATAAATAGGAATGTAAAAATCTATCACACAATAATAGCAACATGAAACCAACAGAACTTTAAATGGATAATGCCATAAGCAAGTATCTCTACACCAGGAATTTCAGGTTGCTCAACATATGAAAAGTAAGCAATGTATTCAACCACAATAATGGTGTGAAGTAAAAACACATAATCATATCAATTAATGCAAAACATCTACAATGAAAATCCAGTGTTATTTCATGAAAAACACTCAAGAAAGCAGGAATAAAAGGAAATTTGTTCAATATGGAAAAGAGTAGTACAAAAAGCCACAGCAAACATCATGCTCAACGTTAAAGACTGAAAGATTTACTCCTGAAATCAGGAACAGGGCCAGGAAGCTGGCCTTCATCACCGTTACTCAATAGTGTACTGGAAGTTCTACCCAGAATCTTGAGGAAAGAAAGAAAAGGCATCCATGGGTGAATGGAAAAATTAAAACCGTGTCTCTTCACAGAACATAGGTCACATCATCTTATATATAAAACTACCTATAATCAGCAAAGAAATTATTTGAGCTAATCAACTAATTAATAAGCAGTGTTACAGAACAAAACATCAATTCATGAAAATCTATCTTATATGCATACGCTGGCAAAAAATAATCTGAAAAAGAATTTATGAGAACAATTCCATTTTTAATAATGTCAACATCAATATTTAGGAGTATGTTTAATCAAGGTACAAGACTTGTTTTTATGTATGTAAAGTTGTATGTTTGAAATTACTGGAAAGTCAATTACTTTTCAAAACATCATGTCTGTCAACAGCATGCCAGAAGAGCAGAGAAAACATCAAACTTCCATATAGAAGCCAAGCCTTACCCAGATCCAGTTCACCCAAAGTCCACATGTCATTTAGAGGCACTGTGGGAAGGTTATATTAGGAGCCGCCGTGTTCCGTGTTGTGGACGACCTGGATATGGTAGAAACAGTGGGATTTTTGAATTCCAATTTTCCACTTCATTCCACAAAAAAACTATTAGAACTAATAAATCAATTCAGTAAAGTTGCAAAATCAATACACAGAAATCAGTTGCCTTTCTAAACACTAATAATGAACCATCAGAAAGAGAAAGAAAGCAACCCTATTTACAACTGCATCAAAAAGAACAAAATACCTGGGAATAAAGTCAACCAAGGAGGTGAAAGACCTGCACACTGAAAACTTTAAGACATTGATGAAGACATTGAAAGACACACCAATAAATGGAAAGATATCCTGTTCTCATGGAATGGAACAATTAATATTGTTAAAATATCCATGCTACCCGAAGCAGTGGACACAGGGAATGCAATCCCTCCCAAAATTCCACGGTATTTCCCCCCAAAATAGAGCAAATCCTCCTAATATCTGTGGGGAACCACAAAGGACCCCAAATAGCCAAAGAAACCCTGAAAAAAGAGAACGGGCTGGAGGCATCTCCCTCCCTGACGTCACACTCTGCTCAGAAGCTACAGTCACCAAAACAGTGTGGAACTGGCTCAAAACGGGCGCAGGGACCAGAGGAACAGGACAGAGAGACCAGAATTCAACCCACACGGACGGGGTCGGTGAATTTATGACACAGGGACCAAGGGCACACCAAGGAGCACGACACTCCCCACGATAAATGGTGCTGGGAAAACTGGACGCCCCATAACTCACGCTGGCTACCCTGCACACAAACCTGACCCAAACACCCAGCTTTCCACGCCAAGCCCTCCCTCGCTCACACGAAGACGGACCCCCTCAACGGTCAGTCGCCCACAGGAAGCTTCTCCCCACTTTTCCTCACCATCTCTTCACCTTTTCCTCAGGCATCACCTGGGTCCTCAGGAAACCTAGTTCCCCAGTCAGCGTGGACGCAGCCCCATTTTGTCCTGAAGCCGAAACCCCAGCGAGTCCTAAGGAGACGGAGACCGAGCTCCTCTCAGCAGAGACGCTGAGCCGGGCGTCCTACCCGAAGGCCCCCGCCCCCGCCCCCGCGCCTGAGGCGGCTCAACTCCTCTCAGCTGCCCTCACAATGGAGTTCCATGGAAGGAGCATGCGCTGTGGGTCAGAGAGGCGAACTCGGCGCCACCCTGTGGTCAGTGCAGGAAGTGCAGGCCGCGCCTCCCTCACAGGTCACTGGGGGCAGCGTGCCCTACTGACAGGACTGCTGAATCCATTAAACTGGAAATTCAAACGAAAATGGAGTCTCTATCCCAAAAGTTTTCTAAAAGTAGTTAAGGAACAATTAATTGGAAACCATTTGGAAGGAAGTGAATGTAGATGCAAACTTTACAACTTATACCAAATTCACTCAAAGTTATTCAGAGGCAAATTTTATTTTAGTTTATAATTTATGTTTGGCTGCGTTGGGTCTTCGTTGCTGCATGTGGGCTTTCTCTAGTTGCGTCGAGCGGGGCTACTCTTCGTTGCGGTGCACGGGCTTCTCATTGCGGTGGCTTCTCTTGTGAGCGAGCACGGGCTCTAGGCGCGCAGGCTTCAGTAGTTGTGCCGCGCAGGCTTGGTTGCTCTGCGGCATGTGGGATCTTCCCGGACCAGGGCTCGAGCCCGTGTCCCCTGCATTGGCAGGCGGACTCTTAACCACTGCGTCACCAGGGAAGTCCCCACAGACAAACTTTAAATACAAAACTATTCAAGGGGCTCCCCTGGTGGCGCAGTGGTTGAGAATCTGCCTGCTAATGCAGGGGACACGGGTTCGAGCCCTGGTCTGGGAAGATCCCACATGCCGCGGAGCAACCAGGCCCGTGAGCCACAACTCCTGAACCTGCGCGTCTGGAGCCTGTGCTCCGCAACAAGACAGGCCGCGATAGTGAGAGGCCCGCGCACCGCGATGAAGAGTGGCCCCCGCTTGCCACAACTAGAGAAAGCCTTCGCACAGAAACGAAGACCCAACACAGCCAAAAATAAATAAATTATTTAATCAATTAAAAAGAAAAGCTGTCTCTCAAATTTAACTTCCAGAATATATTCAGGAAAAACGCATACGCCCTTTTTGGCCAACCAAAGAAGCGGGCAATGCAAATCAACACTACAAAGAGGTATCACTTCGAGTCAGAAAAAAGGACCATCCTCACAAAGGGTAAAAACCAGATATGCAGGACAAGGAGAGGAGAAAAGGGAGCCTCGTTACGCTGAAGGGGGGAATGTAAATTGCCAACGGCCACTCTGGAGAAGTGTGCTGTGTTTCCTAAAACATCTAAAAAACAGAGCTACAAAGCATAGGGCGCTTCCACTCATGGGCCTATATGTTGGAAAATCCAAAAATCCACCGGACGCAGGCACCCCGTTTACTGCTGCTATGTTTACAACAGCCTCGACTTGGGTACAACTTCATAGTCCTTGGAAGGAAAAAATGGTGAAAGAAAATTTGATACTTAAGCACAACGGAATATTACTCAGCCCTGAAATCAATGAAATGAGGCCAGTTGCAGCAACTCAGGGGGACTTATGTATGGTCATTGAGAGTGAAATCAGTTAGACAGCAAGAGAAACTTATCATATCACTTATAAAGGGAATCTAAAAATCGCCAACCGTGAACTGAATTACAAACAGAACACCATCACACATTTACAAAACACACTTACGGCTGCTTAAGGGGAAAAGTGTGGTGCGGTGATGCATAAACCAGGAGGTTGAAATTGGCACAGATACCGTTCCATACGCCAATAATGTAATCGCCAAGACATACTCATGGTTCAAGGAACTGGACTCAGCACACTCTATTCACAGAAAAAACATATATCTGACTACTAGAAACTAGAAAAGAATTTATTGATGTCTCTCTGTAAGTGACTCAAGTGGATGTACAGCACCAAGAAACACAACATTGCAAATCAGCTCCAGCCCATTATAAAAATTAATTATAAAAAGAGAAAGACAGTGAGAGAGAGAGGAATTCTTACAAAATTCAATCAGGGGCTGTGAGGCAACTGGACTGACCACATCTACACTCACAGCTGAATGGGACGTAAGGCTGGACACCCTAACCCTAAACCCTAACCCTAACCCAACCCTAACCCTACCTTAACCCTAACCCTAACCCCACACTAACCCTAACCCTGAACCTAAACCCTAACCCTAACCCCTAACCCTAACCCAACCCTAAGCCTAACCCTAACCCCTAGCCCTAGCCCTAGCCCTAACCCTGACCCTAACCCCTAACCCTTAACCCCTAACCCCTAACCCTAACCAAGTTCACAAGTAAACTTCTCGCCCACCTGGAGAGAGTGATTTCATTTGAAAGAGTAAAGACACAATCAGCTCAGTAATTGGCCACGGGGGCTGGAGGGGCCAAGGCTAACCTGAGCTGGAGGAACGTGGGTGCCTGCCTGGATGCTCAGAGGCCAAGGGCTGTTCTGAGACCTGCTTGGACACCCGTGCAGATGGAACAAAGGATCCGCCCAGTCCCAAGAGGGCCCCACCGGCCCTCACGAACGCAACACCAGACTTCCCAGGTGGCGCAGTGGTTAAGAATCCACCTGCCAATGCAGGAGACACGGGTTTGAGCCCTGGTCAGGGAAGATCCCACATGCTGTGGAGCAACTAAGCCCGTGCACCACAACTACTGAGCCTGCGCTCTAGAACCCGCGAGCCCCAACTGCTGAAGCCCACGCGCTTAGAGCCTGTGCTCTGCAACAAGAGAAGCCACCGCAATGAGAAGCCCCCACTCGCCGCAACTAGAGAAAGCCTCCGGGCAGCAATGCAGACCCAACACAGCCCAAAATTCATTAATTAATTAATTAATTAAGAAAAAAAAAAAAGGCAGCACCTGGGGGCTGGCAGACTGATGCACCAAGTCTTACATCACGTCTACTTAGTATCCTGCATGTCAGGGCCATGCTGGACCTGGGGCTGCCCAGACAGAGTGGGGCCTGCATCACCCTTCCCAGGAGGGAGGGTGGAGGGAAACCCTGCATGACCTCTGAGGCCCTAAGAACCCTTGACTAAGGCTGAGCTCAATTTGAAACAGTGGGTGACCAGAGCGGACATTTCATTCATCTATCAATGAGAATCCAGCACTGGAGGAGCAGAAAACAATGGCCTCGCTCAACCTTGACGCTAATCCCGACATGGACCCTAACCCTAAACTCTGATCCTGACCCTAAGCCCTGACCTAACCTTAGCCTAACCCGTACCCTAAACCTGTACCTTACCCTAACCCATGCTCTACCCGTATCCTACCTGTACCCCAATTCTAACCCATACCCTAACACCCACTCTAACACAGAACCCTAACACCCTGAGACCAAAACCATAAACCTTAACCAATAAGCAAAACCATAACCATAACCAAACCATAAAATATAGTCATTAACCATACCCATAAATAACTCATTAACCATAAAACTTAAACCATAACAGCAACCATAAACCATACACAGCCCCAACCCTCACACCAGCCCCAGCCCTAATGCTAACCCTCCAAACCACTTACACCAAGCCAAGTCTAATCAGATTATACAACT